>NC_143264.1:23762492-23914457 GCF_984573655.1 Nuphar pumila
TAAGTCGCAATATGGTTCTACAACTTAACACGATCACTTAGCTAGTGTTGCATAGCAAAAATGGTTGAAAAGTCCATTTGGCAACAATCCAAGTCTTAAAACAAGAAGAGTCAATCCTTAGCTATAGGCATTGACCTTCAAGTGTACTCAACACGCTAGCATGAACATCGAGAAGTCAACCCTTAGGTGCCTCGATGCACGAAACCCATATAGATGCAATGAATGTCTAAATACATTAATATTTTAATTAATCTTTTTATTTTCTGGCTTACTCATTTATGACATTGCTTTACTAGACTAAGTTATAGGAAATCAACTTGTGTGCAAGCACTAGCGTTTATTAGCCCCATAGAACTTAGTTTGAGAAAGAGACAACCAATGTCAAAAACCCTATCTATGACATTGTTCTAACCAAACTAAGCTCTAGAGAGTCAGTTTGTGTGCAAGTGCTAGCGTTTAATAGCCTCCTACAACCAAGTTCCAGAAAGAGACATTAAAGACAAAATCCCTTTTATCAAAAATAAAATACAATATTTTAATAAATATGAAAAACAACCCATGGATCTAGGGCCAGTCACAGATTCACATCCTAACACACCCACCATCCATTTCAATATAATTTAATATCAAATAGTTTCAAACTATAAAACCATCTATTTCAATATAATTTAAAATGAAATAATCCAAACCATAATAAAATTTAGTAAACTTAAACTTTAAGTTTACAAAGTTTAAATTAGTCTCAACCATTTAGAACCCAACAACCAATCATAAATCACCATCTTCAGGAACCCAGTTTCATCATCATGCCGCTTAGTTAAGTCTGAGTCTCACAGTTCTCGTACGAAGTCCTATATTATCTAGCAGTAAAGGATAATGCATAAATCAAATAAACATCAATTTTAGAAAATATTAGAGCATGCATAACAATTCAGATATGATTGTATCCTCAATGAATTCAAATATACTTGCAATATCCCATGATATAAAAATCAACATATAAACGAAATATGTATCAATGCATATACAATGCATGAACCAATGCAATTTGCTTGAGTAACTTTTGTCTCATTATTGACTATTGCTTTTAAATGCATGTATATATTAGTGCAACCCAATTTAAGTTCTCATCTCGACCAGTTCTCGCGAATACTAACATGGGAAAAAACTTGAGGTCTAAGGTAGATCTCAACTATGTCTTCATACATGATTGTATTTTATTATTAACTGGGATCCCACACATATCTCTCGACCGACGTTAGACATCAACACCCTAGGCCAAAACGTCGAGAATTAACGCACAATGTTGGGATGACAAAGGCATCAACACCCTTTGATGCCTATTTTCTTGGTACACCAATACGCTACAATTGAACCAATCATCACCATCCCCAAGCAAAATGGTAAAAAGTTTTCTACAACTGTAGCTAGTAACACAAACCTCCATATTAGGTTCTTGGAGTAAACAATGCACACGACATTCAGTATCCTCACCGTCCTCCATGACCGTCATCCAAGGATTCCACCATCATCAAAGGAAAACCAAAGAATCAAAACAATCAATACACTGTTCGGTCTCTTATACCATTTTAAAATTTATGTTCTTTCTACAAGAACACAATGGATCCACATATCCACTGCATGCACATCACCATGCATCATTCGTTTGGGCTACCACACCACTCGGTCATAATAGTGTATCATTGTGTGCCAATAAATATAATTAATCATATACATCAAACAACATATCAATAATGTATTCACATGATTATTTCAATAATATTACACTAGCACACAATCTCAATAGACACACGTGTAGCTTAACAAGACACAATACATTTTGCTTCATCTCTCAAACCATCTAATGCATTCAGGTGAACAATATGTATTTTGTGGAATATTATGCTTATAAGACATATATCACACCTACATGCTGCACATGATCATCATAAATACATATAACATCACCTCATTCTATACATTATCATTATGCTTCATAGTTATATCTTAACAACATTTTAACATCATGTTAATAATTTAGTCTCATGCTTAGCATAATGATATTAAAACCAAATTTTTGTGTATACAAAATACCACACAAAAGCAATACACTCATGATATTGAAAACAAATTTTTTTGTGCATACCAATTTAGCACAAACATATGTGTTTACATAGATTTTTTGTGCACAAAAATCCTTAACAAATACAGATTTTCCCTGTGCACATGAACACAATGCATATATATAAACTCCATTTTTTGTTCTTGTGCACAAGAACACAACATATATATATATATATATATATATATATATATATAAAAACTTTATTTTTTCTATGCATATGAACACAACACATATATATTTTTCCTATGCACATGAACACAACGTGCACACACACACACACACACACACACACACACACACACACATATATATATATATATATATATATATATATATATATATATATATATATATATATATATATATATATATATATATATATATATATATATATATATATATATATATATTTCCTGTGCACATGAACACAACACATGTATTTTTTTTGTACACATGAACACAACATATATATATATTTTTCATGTGCACAGGAATGCCACACATACACATAAAAATTGATTTTTCCTATGCACACGAACACAATACATGCATATATAAACTCAAATTTTCCTGCACAAGAGCACCATACATGCATATGTATAAAAATCATTTTTTCCTGCATAAGAACACCATATATATATATATATATATATATATATATATATATATATATATATATATATATATATATATATATATATATATATATATATATATATATATATATATATATATATATATATCAATTTTTTCTGCACAAGAACACTTCCAAATTTGCGTGAACCCCAAACTTCAATATATACACAACATAAACATATGTCTCCACCAAAACCATAACCAACTCCAACATAACACCAATTTCAGATTTGCATAACTAATAATAATGCACACATGTAGTTAAAAAATAAATTCAGCATACACAATTAAATAAAAACAGATTTGCCAAACTAAAATTTCAAAATAAATAATTAAATAAAATATATTTGTTAAACTAAAAATTCAGCATATACATTTAATTAAAAACCAATCATATGCTTGAATTAACCCATGTCGTATCCTATATATAGAGGACAAGTAAGACCTCATACCTTTGCTACAACATAGATTGTTGGAAAAACACTCTTCGCACAACTATGGCCTCCACTACAAGGTGGAACCTCCTTCCTTCTCTTTCACTTATAAAAATCATGGAAAAGGGGGTTTTTCTTTCCTCAAAACCTAGAGAGAGAGAGGGGAAAGAGTTTCTTTCTTCTCTCTCTCTTCTTTATAAAAAAAATAGGTGAAAAGGGGAGACTCTCTCTTCTTCCTCAAAAACCGTGAGAGAGGGGAAGAGACTCTCTCTTCTTCTTCAAAGTGCATGAAAGGGAAGAAGGCTCCACTCTTAAAATGAGTGAATGAAGAGAAGGCTTCTCTCTCCACTCTCTCTTTTCTCTTAAAACACGTGAAAGGGAGAAAGGGTTCTAAAAATGGGTTAAAGGGAAAAAAAGTGGGGCTTAGCCTCCTCCTCTTAAAAGAGGAGGTAGGGTTACCCTAACCCAAGCCTCAAATTGTATCCAAATATGAATCACCTCACTCTTGGGATCCGGTTTCCTACTTGGGTCCAACCCCAACCCTAGAGGGATCCACTTGGGATGACCCACCTTGGGTAGGGTTTTTAAAACGTTCTTTCTGAAACATTACTAAAATAAATCAAATAAATAAAAATAAAATCAAATCTAATACTAATTAGATTTTCTAATTAATTTCTTTAAAAAATAAATTATTAATTTCTAATTCTAAAAAAATATTGAATATTACATATATAGACGGTAGTGAGTGAGAGAGTGAGAGAGATGAGAGTGAGAAAGAGGAGAAAGTGAGAGACGTTAGGGAGTGAGGGGGTAGAAGGAGAGAGGGGATGCACAAGCGAGGGGGAGTAGGTTGAGTGTAAAAATATAAGATAAAAGAAAAAGAACAATGATGGGGAGGGAAAAGGGGGTCCAATGAGAGTCAATGTGGGGGCCAAAAGGCTGCCCCACTTGTCTCTTGTCAATGCATTTGGACCAAAACGCTTCTATAGCAAAAACTAATGCTAAAAGTAGATTTTTAGTACTCAAAATGCCCTTGACAAAAAAAAAAATAACAAACCTATCCCTTGCCAAAAATACCCCCACTAAATAGCATAATTTCAAAAATGCCATATGGGTTGAATGGACTTGGATTTTAGATCCAAATCTAATTCCCATATGAGTCACCCTACTCAAAACTCCAATCCTACGCGAGATGCACGTATAAAATAATTAAATAAATAGACACATAAATACAAAATGTTGATACATAGGGTTAAAAAAATCAAGGGTGTTACAAGCACATATCTTAGGGTGTCTTTCATAGTATGGGACATATAACAAGTGTTGAGGATAACTCTTGGATCTTGATCTATATAGATTCAACTCACTACTTTAAAAATAAATGGACCACAAACAAATATCAAAACTTGATGTCCCGTTACAATCGCTCCATTGAAGCAAAAAATCAATACATTAAATCTTACTGAAATCAAAAGAACACCAAGACAGACTATGGTTGATTTTGGATCGATACCACTTGTTACGACCCAAAATTTAGGCACACAAATTTAATCCCAAGACCTGTGGGTTATGAGTTGTGTCTAGGTAGATCGGTGGGCTAAAAATACAATTATTTTGGAATTGAGTGAGTGAGGTTGGTTGTTGCAGGTTTTTAAGCATGAGGGATCAGTTCCAGAGGACTGCTAGGGACATGTACAGGGGCTGAACACATTTGGGAAAGGTCTAGACATGTTCTGGGAGGTCAAGTGTGTAGTAGTTCAATGATTAGGACTACGTTGCTATACATTATGTAGTTTGAGTTCCTATGACTCAACAATGTATGAGAAGGCCATAGTCTACTCCTAAGAGATGAAGCACCATTAGAGATGTATGAGGTACCTAAGAGACACTGGGGATGGAGGTGCATCAGCAGAACCGCAACTGATGGCATGGACGATACCGGATCGCGAGGTGCGATAACACTCTGTTTTTGAAGACAAGGTGAGTGAAGGGCTTGGGCCCCTAGAGAGAGGCAACCGGGCTTGCAAGGACGAGTAGGTTACGACCAACACTACTCATACACACACTCGAGGGGATGGAACACATGCAATAGTAGGAGAGAAGAGAGAGACATTAGAGAGGAGAGAGAGTGTAAAGAAGGTAGAAGAAGAAGAGATAAAAGGTAGCCCCCTCTTTCCTCTTCTTTCTTTCATTTTTCCTTTACAAGGTATCTCCCACTTGTTGACTTTGTGATTCTTTTAATTTAGTCATTTTTCTTTTCTTTTCTTATTCTCTCTTCATGTGTCAAGTGTCTTCATAAGTTATAAAAGTTTCTTTCCTTATAAGGAGCTTTTCTTGTGTGTCATGTGTCCTTATAGGACTCACATCCTTCTCTTTTTCTTGAATAGAAAGATGACATGTGTCCAACTTTTTTACACTATATTCAGCCGCATAAGCTTTCACATCAGTATAATGAACCTCACACAAGCTAAAATTACCTGTCATGGGGTATTAGGTGACATCTTGGATTTGGAGCATGAATCTTAGGGCGACTTTCACAATATGAACCCTATAACAAATGTTGAGAACATCTCCTTGATCTTGACCCGTATAAACTTGACTCACTACTTTAAAAATAAATATACCACAAACTATTATTAAAATTCGATGTCCTGCAATATCGCTCTATTGAAGCCAAAAACATAAAATCCTACTCAAATCAAAAGAACACCAAGTCAAACTAAGGTCGATTTTGGATCGTAACAGATTTTAAAACATCCCATTTATGATAATAGCTTGCATGGCCACCCCATCTTAGTGAGGTCACTTAATTGCATTACTTCATGAAATGAGAGAAAAAGAGAGTCAAATAAAGTTGTGAATCAATCTTTACTTTTAAAATCATTGGGAAAAAGAAAAATCAACCAAAGGGGGGGAGTGAAGGCCAGGATGACCTTTTTACCACGTTACTAGAGAGTGGAGAGTAGGTGCCTACCAATGTTAAGTGCTTACCACGGAGATCTTGAGGTGTTTTCCGCAAATCTAACTGTACACATGATCGATTTGCTAAAAGCAATACAAAATTTGAATTTTTCTGCTTTAATATTTATATAGACAGTTGATTTTCAAACCTTATAAAAACCTACCCAACTGTCATAATGAGGCCATCTAACATTCAATTCTTATAAAATCAATAATGCAGAAGATACCTGTATGGTCAAATTTTAGAAAACGTGAAAGAAAAACATCTTCATAAACCCGACATACTAGTGGGTGGCACGTACGGATGGGAATTAGGCAGCTACCCCTGCTGGGTAACTGGATATTGTTTTTAATATTTTAACAGGAACATGAACCGAAGGAGGAGTAACCGGATGTTGGAATGATAGGTGTGACTATTTGGTGGACGCAAACCCATGGGTCCATAATTATTCTTTGTGGGGTCATAATTATATCTTTGTTGTGCTTCGCATCATAAAAGGAGGTGGCTACTATCCATAGTAGAAAGAAGAAGAGAAGGAAGAATGGGGCATCCGCCTCCGCCTGATCATCATGGACCTCCACACCACGGGCCGCCGAACCCTGAACCACATGGACCTCCTCCTCCCCATGGGCCACCTCATCCTGGTCCGCATGGACCTCCTCCTCCCCTTGGGCCGCCTCACCCTGAGCCGCACGGACCTCCTCCTCCCCATGGGCCGCCTCATCCTGAGCCGCATGGACCACCCCACGGAGGACCTCACGGCCATCACCACTAAATGGCAACACGCACCTATGTCCCCAGCAGCACCACCCCCATGCCACTATGTAACAAAGGCTCCGGCCACTTGTGTTATCCAAGTATCTAATAGAAAATAAATAGGTTGCTGCTCTCTCTCTCTCTCTCTCTCTGAGTGTTTTTATGCGTGTGTGTGCATGCCTCCTATGGTAGACGCACACAAAAACATGTGGAAGCACAGAAACGTTTTAAGCCTTGTCGCCGACAAGTAATTAACTTGCGCACCCTCTCACATGTTAAGGTTTAATAATCTCTAGTCACCACCACCTATGGAATGAGAGAGATGGGATCAGACGATGACCTATTTGGAGAGGATCAAGTCCAAGGACCTTCCATTTATCGTCCAGACGAACAGCTAGCACTCAGTTACTCATCCACACCATATTACATGAAAGCATGTTTTTCATACAAACAAATACACGAATGCAAAAATGCTGGTCCTTCACTTTACAGCCAGTGATCTGCTTCATCCAAAGTGTGAAACTGTGCAAAAAAAAAGAAAAAGACTTGGAGGCTTGGACCTCATCTCCTCGCCAATAGATCCAGTGATCTATCAAATAATCATGGGTCCGCTTCATCACCGTCTATGGTGTGGATCAAGGCAAGAAACCCTGAGTAGATTCAGTGATCGACCGAGTACCAGGTCAAATCATGCCTGCCCCTAAGCATCAGATGCAATGTGATTGAGGAGATCAGGTCAGAGGCACCTTTCATGACATACCGTCAGAGGTGCTTTGGATGCCGGTCATATCCATGCGATGAACGGCAGTCAGAACACCATCAGTTCATTCTTTGTACTTTAGATACCACTCATCTAAAACATGAATGGCTTAAAAACTAATCAAGCTATTAATTGATGATAGTCAGGTTGCTTTGGCATCTCAAAGTACTTGATCTATTAATTGATGGTGGTTTGTTTGTTATTCATCACATGAATGAACGGCAACAGAGCCACCACTGCCAGCAATCCGAAGCAGGTTATATGTTACCCCCCCTCTCCCGAACAGGGCATCTCATGCTCGGGGGTCCCAAAAAGCACCACGTATTTAAGCATGTGTGTCTCGTATCCCCATGTTTGTCAGCATTAATTAGCGTTGGAGTTTGATGTGATTGCAAAGACTTAAGTACCCTCTCCTCCATTGGTGCCAAAAAAAATGACGATTCTAGAAAAGGAGTGGTTGTAAAGACTTAAGTGCCCCGAAGATGATTATTTAAGACTCAGTCTCTGCACTGCAGGATTATCCGAGAAAGAAATCTCTCCTGGAGGAGGCCATGAACATCAACCCTCTCACTCTCACTCTCCCTTCTTTTTCTGCTTTTGTGCACATCCAGCAGAAGATCCTACATTGCTCCATCAAGCACCGACTGACCTGCACATTGACTGTTGTGGAGTCTGATTAAGAGTTTTTACCCTTACAGGAGGAGGGTTTGGGGGCTCCTCCCAGTGTGGGTAGCATCATTCAACTTGAAGAGTTGTGGAGCCTGATTCAGAGTTTTTACCCTTACAGAAGAGGGGTCTGAGGGCTCCTCCCAGTGTGGGTAGCATCATTCAACTTGATGAGTTGTGGAGCTTGATTCAGAGTTTTTGCCCTTACAGGAGGAGGGTTTGGGAGCTCCTCCCAGCGTGGATAGCATCATTCAACTTGATGAGTTGTAGAACCTGATTCAGAGTTTTTGCCCTTACCAGAGGGGGGTTTGGGGGCTCCTCCTAGCGTGGGTAACATTGTTCAACTTGATGAGTTGTGGAGCCAGATTCATAGTTTTTGCCCTTACAGGGGGTTTGGGGGCTCCTCCCAGCGTGGGTAGCATCATTCAACTTGATGAGTTGTGGAGCCTAATTTAGAGTTTTTGCCCTTATAGGAGGGGGTTCCAGGGGCTCTCCCCCCGGCGCGGGTCCTATTGCGCAGTCAGCGGGTGGGGGTCTAAAGGGGGTCTCCCCTGCCGGGGGGCTCGGGGGGCAGCGCCCTCGAACCAATTTTTTTGGGGGCCTTGTATAATTTTTTTATTTTCTTTCCCTCTTTTAACTATAAAAAAAGGGCAATAAAGCGTTTTGTTTAATCGTGAGACTCATGTTTCCTTCGGTTGTTTCTTGCTCGAGATAGCGATTTACAGCGATTTGCTTACTGAATAACACTACAATGATTTGCTTACTAAATAACACTACAAATCACTATAGCGATTTATAGTGTTTTTTGGTTGCACAATATAAAATAATAGGGGTCTAGTTTTTTAGTTAAAATGGGAAATAAAATATCCATAGAAATCAATGAAAACTTACAGGAATAAACTAGACTTAATAACGAAGACACCACTTTTTACGGATTTAAAATATATATGACCTTCGGTTAGGGAGATATGGCCCTGACAAGTTGGTTCTAATTCGAGTAGCGATTTACAACGATTTGCTTACTGAATAACACTACAAATCGCTATAGTGATTTGCGAAAGACACTACAAATCGCTATTGTGAGATCCAACAACACTATAAATTGTTGTGGGGCTCGATGGAGACCCCAAAACACTATAAATTGCTATAGTGATTTGTGGAGGACACTACAAATCACTGTTGGAAGACCGGATAACACTATAAATCATTGTGGGGCTTGTTAGAGACCCGAAAACACTACAAATCATTATAGGAAGGCCCGATAATACTATAAATCGCTGTTGGAAGACCGGATAACACTATAAATTGTTGTTGGGCTCGTTGAAGACACGAAAATACTACAAATTGCTGTAGGAAGGCCCGATAATACTACAAATCGATGTTGGAAGACCGAACAATACTATAAATCATTGTGAGGCTTGTTGGAGACCCGACAACACTAAAAATTGATGTAGGAGAGTCATTGAAAAAATCATGGGAAAGAAACAGAAAAAGAAAAATAGAAAAATTGTAGGAATGGGTGTTACGAAAACCTCGACCAAGAAACAACCGAGGGAAACATGAGCCCCATGATTAAACAAAACGCTTTATTGCTCTTTTTCGATAGTTAAAAGAGGGAAAGAAAATAAAAAAATTATACAAGGCCCCAAAAAAAATTGGTCCGGGGGGCGATGCTCCCGGTCCCTCTTTCTGTAAGGGCAAAAACTCTAAATCAGGCTCCACAACTCATCAAGTTGAATGATGCTACCCATGCTGGGAGGAGCCCCCAAACCCTCTCTTGTATGGGAAAAAACTATGAATAAGGCTCCATAACTCATCAAGTTGAACGATGCTACAGTCAGTGTGCAGGTCAGTCGGTGTTTGATGGAGCAATGTAAGATCGTCTGCTGGATATGCACAGAAGTAGAAAAAGAAGGGAGAGAGAGTGAGAGGGTTGATGTTCATGGCCTTCTTCAGGGGGGACTTTTTGCCTCCCTTGATTTCTTCTCTAGAGAGAGAGAGGGTTTTACAGTGTTTTACGGAGAAGGAAGAAAAAGAAGATGACGATGAAAAGCTCAAACAGACATTTTTGATGGCTCAGGTTCATTTCACTGGATGACCATTGGATCGTCGGCTCACCATCGGATTGTCGGCTCACCATTGTTTCACTGGATCACCGTCGGTGAAACCATTAAGGTTCATTTCGCTGTGTAGACTTTGAAGAGTCAACATCATCCTCGACTTTCTGGATGGAGAACATGTTTGTCCTTTTTTTGAACCGTTTGTTTTTTCTTTTTTGAATGAAGGGTATTTTTGTCATTTTCTCAAACCATCGTTTTATGAAAAGAATAGCAAGAAAGGGTACTTAACTCTTTGCAACCACACCAGACTCCAATGCTAAGTGATGTCAACATACATGGGAATACGAGCCTCATGTGCTTGTATATGTGGTGCTCATTCAGACCCCCGAACACAGACGTGGGATTCAGTGAATCATCGAGGGAGAAAATACACCACCCTCTCCTAGCAATCTGTCACAAGTGCCTCTCACGTGATCCACTCTCCTTTTAAGGTGAAGCAGGTTATATGTTCCCCCCGAACATGCAGGTACGTGTTCTCGGGTCTGAATGAGCGTCACATATGTAAGCACGTGGGGTGCGTTTCCCCGTGTGTGTCGGCATCACTTAGCATCAGAGTCTGATTTATTTGCAAAGACTTAATTACCCTTTCCCGCCATTAACGCCATGAAATGACATTTCGAGTAAAGGATAAAAATGTCCTTCCACCAAAAAAGAGAAAGGGTTGAAATCATCATCGTTTTTGCCCTAAAGAGTAAACGATTCTGCAAGAGCTCCTCACATTATATCGCCCTAAACGTTTTGGTTCATCCTTTGACGATGCATCATCTGCTGTAACAGGAGCTCCTTTTGACGATGCAGCCTTTGACATTGTATGCTGCCATTGGAACACCCCTTTTCGTCATCTACTGTCGTCAGAGCGTAGTCGGAGAACTGTTGCCACCATCGGCTGCATCTACCTTCTAGGTGTTTCTTCTCCACTGTCAAATTAGCAAAACTTCTGTCCTTTGGGCGAGTTTTGTGTAAGGTTTCGTTATATAAACAAGTCAATTTTTGTTATGTAAATCTGAATGCTAAATCTTACAACTGGTTATACTATTTATGCTAAATAATACCTATTTTCATATTGAAACAAATCGATTTGTACCTATCCATCTTCTCGACATCAAAAAATAGTCAGCACGATTTGTTCTTATGAAGGCCAAACATTACAATGATATGTACTTATTATGGCTAAATTTCTACAACGATTTGTAAGTTTGAATTTAACAATGATTTATACATTTAATGCAGTAGTGATTTGTTCAATGCAGCAATGATTTATACGTTTCAAGCAGCAGCGATTTATCCGATTTATGATTCATGATTTATACATTTAACGCAACCACGATTTATACATTTAATGCAGTAGCGATTTATGATTTACAATGATATGTACTTATGAAGGGTTCGATTTCTATAATGATTTGCGATTAAATTTATGTGTTGTGCAGGTTAGCAATGACTATAATTGATAAGACAAGAAAACCTTCACCGTTAGAGGGGATGACTCTTGGAGAAATCATCCACCAATCTGATATATATGAGCGTTATGTAAAGCACCAAAATATAATGAATATTGAGAATGAAAAAGACTGGAATAAATTGTTGGATATTTATTATGTGGAGCCTGATCCAACGGATATTAAAGATGAAGAAGAAGAAGGATGACAAAGAGAAGGAAAAACAAAGAAATAAGGAGGAGAAGAATGAAAACTATGCGCACTTATGAGGCAAAAGGATTTCTTCGTGCCGACCATGCAAAATTAAATCCATATGCACATCATTCTTCATGTTATCTATCATAATCGTTAGTTGCATCGCACTATACTATGCATCAAGTTGTTATTTACTTTGCTAATAAAAGAAATGACTTATCATATATGTGTATTGACGATAGTGATTCACGTGACAGTGATTTGATGACAGCTACGATGCTGTGAAATGATTTTAATTTTAATCGCTAAATGAACAATTTGAATACACAAATCGCCACCGCAATCGCATAACAATGTAAATGACACACACACATTTCAATATCATAATACAAATATCTTAAAAATCAACACTAACAAACATATAATATGTTACAAATCGATATACATATCGCATAATATATTACAAATCAATACAAAAATTCAGCATAATAGCTTACAAATTGATATTAACAAACAAAACAATATCTCGCAAATCAATAGTGTGTTACTACAACCGTGATTTGTGTTATACTATTCCAATATTTTTTATACAAAGGCAAATTGTTGTGGTCGACATATACGTCATTTCGTAAATCGCATAAATTGTCAACCGGAATCCAGATCTCACAAGGCATATCAATTTTTGACAATGAGCGGGATTTGGAGCGGCGTTTATTGTTGAAGACCAAACATTACAATGATATGTACTTATGAAGGGTGTAATTTCTATATCGATTTGTATGTTTGAAGTAGTGTTTTGTACGTTTAAAGCAGGAACGATTTATACATTTGATGAAATAGCGATTTATACTTGTTGACAATAGCGATTTACGTAACAACTATTTAATTATAGGTACAAAGCTTTGAAGAGATTTCCATAAAAATTGCTAAATGAGCAACGATTGGAGCATGCAAATGACCACCTCATGTCGTTACAATGTTAATTCCTCATGCACAATTTTCAATTATATACTACAATATCTAACGAATCTATACTAGAAAGCACTTAATATTTTATAAATCGGTACATATATCGCATAATATATTATTATACCTAACCCTATACCCTAAACCCTTAATATCTAACTAAACCCTAATCCTAAACCTATAATATATTACTAAACCCTAAACCCTTAATATATTACTAAACCCTAAACCCTAAACCCTAAACCCTAAACCCTAACCCTAAACCCTAAACTCTAATGCCTAACCCTAAACCCTAAACCCTAAACCTAAACCCTAAACCCTAAACCCTAAACCCTTAATATCTTACTAAACCGTAACACTAAACCTTAAACTCTTAATATATTACTAAACCCTAAACCTTAAACCCTAAACCCTAACCCTAAACCCTAAAACCTAAACCCTAAACCCTAAACCCTAAAACCTAAACCCTCAATTTATATGTTGATTCTTTATATCGATTTATAAGCTGTCAACAGGAATTTCTATATCGATTTGTATGATATTTGATCATCAATTTGCGTGATACTATGACAATATTTTCGTAACAAAGGCAAATCGACTAAATATTACAATGATTTTTAAGATATCAATAGGAATTTTCATATCGATTTAAGATATTGTTTTGATTCTTAATATCAATTTAAGATATTGTTTTGATTCTAAATATCGATTTTTAAGATATCAATACAAATTTCCAAATCGATTTAAGATAATGTTTTGAATCTTAATATTGATTTCTATGTTGATTCTTAATATCGATTTAAGATATTGTTTTGATTGTAAATATCGAATTTTAAGATATCAATACGAATTTCCAAATCAATTGAAGATATTGTTCTGAATCTTAATATTGATTTCTATGCTGATTCTTGATATCAATTTAAGATATTGTTTTGATTCTTAATATTGATTTCTATCCTAATTCTGTATATCAATTTATAAGCTATCAACAAGAATTTCCATATCGATTTGTTGCCAAAAAAGATGTCATTGCGTAAACCGCCTAAAATGTGAACCACTTAAACGTATATGTTATTTTATTATAAAATCTTTGGCGAGTCTCATAAGCATTAAACTCCTCTGCTATAAAAGGAGATCCTCTCAATATTACTCCATAAATGTTTCACAAAAAATCTAACGCTTTGTCTTCTTTCGCCGGAGCACCCTTTGTCGTCTCGGTGAGTTTTTGTGTTATGCAGGTTACCAATGACTTATATTCTTAAGAGAAGAAACACTTCATCGTTAGAGGGGAAATTTCTTGAAAAAATTGTCAAACAATATGCTTTGTATGATCAATTAGAAGCGTACTATAAAATAATGACGATTGAGAATGATAAAGAAAGGGAGCAATTGCTGGTAAAGTATAGAGCAGAGCTTAATCCGTCAGATATTTAAGATGATAATCCAACGAAGAATGATGAGGAAAAAGTACAAATGAAAAAGAAAAACAATGATGACGAAGAGAAGCAAAAGGAAAGGAAGGAGGAGGATAATGAAAAAAAGCAAAGGAAATCGAGGCAAAAGAAGGAGGAGGTGGATGATAGAGAAAAGAAAAGGAAGAATAAGGAAAAGGTGGAAGAAAAGCAAAGGCAAAAGGAGAAGGAGGAGGAGAGGGAAAGACAAAGGAAGAATAAAGAGAAGGAGGAAAAGAAGCAAAGGCAGAAGAAGGAGGAGGAGATAAGGAAAAAGCAAAGGAAGAATAAGGAGGAGGAAGAGAAGCAAAGGCAAAAGAAAGAGGAGGAGAAGGAAAAGCAAAGAAAGAATAATAAGGAGGAAGAGAAGCGAAGGCAAATGAAGAAGAGGAAGGAGGAGGAAGAGAAGCAAAGACAGTTAAAAAATGAGGAGGAGGAAGAGAAGCAAAGACAATTGAAGAAGAATGAAGAGGAAAGGCAAAGGAAGCAGATCCAGGATGAGGAAGAGAAGGAAAGGCAAAGGAAGGAGAAGGAGGACGAGGAAGAGAAGAAAAGACAAAAGAAGAAAAAGGAGAACGATGAAGAGAAGGAAAGGCAAAGAAAGGAGAAGGAGGATAAGAAAGAGAACGAAAGACAAAGGAAGGAAAAGAAGGACAAAGAAGAGAAAGGAAGAAGAAGGAGGACAAGGGAGAGAAGAAAAGACAAAAGAAGGAGAAAGAGGATGGGGAAGAGAAGAAAAGAAAAAGGAAGAAGCAGGAGGAGGAAGAGAAGAAAAGGGAAAGAAAAAAGCAGATGATGGATGCGAAAGAACAAAGGAAGAAAGAAGTACAAAAGCAGAGAAAGGGAGGGGATGTAGAGGAGAAAAGTGTGACCAAGGTACGTTAATCGCTACTGGATGTCATGATGTACTGTCATAGGTATTATTATGTATAGTGATTACTCTGTATAGTGATTACTATGAATAGCGATTATTGTGTATAGCGATTACTTTTATAGTGATTACTATATATATCAATTACTATGTATAGTGATTACTACGATGGTGATTACTGCGTTACCGATTATTATGTATAGTGATTAATTATGATTTGATATTTTGTGTTACAGGCAGATCAGAAGAGAAACAAAGCAGCAGGTGAAAAGCTAAAAGGGCGGTGTCAGTGGCTTATAATTCTGTCATGGTACAAAAAGCTGAGTGAATATCAAAAGGACCGATTATGAAATATGCACTTCGGCGACCTTCTGAACCAACATTATTTTGAAAATTGCTAGAACACCATGACCCATCTAGTCAATAAGTGAAATCATAAGACGAACACGTTCCAATTTGGAGTTTTTAAGATGACCATGACCCTAGAAGATGTGACACATATTACGGGTCTTAAGTGCCATGGAAGTGTTGTCCTAACATGGGATTCAAATTATAACCCAAGGGACAATTGCACGTCTCTTATAGGAATGGTGTGAGTGTATTTCTGGTGGAAGCAATTCCTCATCGATGAAAGTGTATTTTTTCTATAATAAATGGAAAGGCTGGTCTGCTGCATGTGCATCTGAATCAGCTGACCAAGAGTTGCACGACTTCCTTCTTTATTTTTTTGGACTTACTTTATTTTATGATTATTCTTGTTCAAGAATAAGTTACTTGTGGCTACAGTTTTTGGAAGACTTAGATGAAGTTGACAACTGGGCATGGGGTGTTGCTATGCTCACACACTTGTACAGTCAACTTTACCGTGCGAGTAAGGGTACAAAAACCATCATGGGGTTTTGGTCATTTGTTCAGGTATTTGTTTATTACATATTTAGTACTTATAGACTAAGTTCGTTGAAGGTTATAGTTTTACTAATATATTATTTTTGTAGGCCTGGATATGGGAGCATATTGTCGCCTTGCGTCCTCAGTGTGGCCCTATAGTTTGTAGTTTTCCCAAGATCGGACAGTGGGCTTCAATAAAATGTCAAGGAGGAAAATGCTCAGTTCATTTTAGATGAACTGCAATTAAATGAGGTAAATGGTTTAAAATCGTTGTAATGTTTAGCATTCTTAAGTAATCATCGCTTTAGGATTTTGTCTTCCTTAGTACAAATTGTTATATGCTTAACATCTAACTTTCATTAGCGTAAATCATTGTAATGTTTAGCATTCTTAAGTAATCATCGCTTTAGGATTTTGTTTTCCTTAGTACAAATCGTTATCTCCTTAACATCTAACTTTTATTAGCGTAAATCATTATAATGTTTAGCATTCTTAAGTAATCATCGCTTTAGGATGTTGTCTTCCTTAGTACAAATCGTTATCTCTTTAGCATTTAACTTTTATTAGCGTAAATCATTATAATATTTAGCATTCTTAAGTAATCATCGCTTTAGGATTTTGTCTTCTTTAGTACAAATCGTTATGTCCTTAGCATCTAACTTTCATTAGCATAAATCGTTATAATATTTAGCATTCTTAAGTAATCATCGCTTTAGGATTTTGTCTTTCTTAGTACAAATCGTTATCTCCTTAGCATCTAACTTTCATTAGCGTAAATCATTATAATGTTTAGCATTCTTAAGTAATCATCGCTTTAGGATTTTGTCTTCCTTAGTACAAATCATTATCTCCTTAGCATCTAACTTTCATTAGCATAAATCGTTATAATGTTTAGCATTCTTAAGTAATCATCGCTTTAAGATGTTGTCTTCCTTAGTACAAATCGTTATCGCATTCAACATTTTGCATGAATAATTATGTCTATATCTAAACCACAATCTCAATTGTACAGGTTGTCTGGAGACCGTATGGAGATGGAGAGGATGAGGACGAAACGGTTGTTGTTGTGGCTGCGAGACTGTCTATCTGCGATATTTGGCTCTTTAGCAAATGTGAAACTGAGTTGCAGCATGGTAGTCGAGTACTCCTACAAGCTGGCTTGGGACAGTCGGTACCAAAAGTGCTTGTGCTATTGAGAAGGAAGATGAATAGTGGTAGGGTCAGGAATGTGAATTGACATGAACGCTTCAGGAAACAATTGGATAGCTGGAACAAATGAGGTGTTTATGTCATACCATATGATTATAAAGAACGACAATATGACCCTAACTATTTCAAACAATATTGGCAACCCATGCGTCTAAATCGATAGATTAAGGAGAAGCAACCTGAAAGTAAGGACACTCTTGTCTCCGATCATGTCATCTTCCAGCATAGACGTAACGTCCATCATGTATCTTTGGCATTTTTTGTGATTCCCTCTGTTGCAGTACACAATAAGGAGCAAACACAACTCCTAAAGGAGAATGTATCATCCAACAAAAGGTTAGCGTTGCTGGAGAGGGAGAATAAAGAGTTACGAAAGTACGTGCAAAATTTGGGAAGACAAATTGGGTCACTAGTTGAGATGATTACCAGTGGGTTTAATAAGATCAAGGGAACGAAGAGGCCATCGAATAAAGTGACTCCACCAAGGTAAAGAAAGAGACGATTTGTATGTCTATCTGAGTCGTCAAGTGCCAGTGAATAAACATCTGTGATTTGTGTATCCCGATAATTCTGTGTTATAATTCTATCATTCTTTGTTGCAATTATATAATTCTTTCCTTAATAAGTATAACATAGAAGTGCCACTGAAAAATTGACAAGAATACATAAACTTAGGTTTGTAATTATATAATTCTTTCATGATTTGTACTTATGTTTGCTAAATCGTATAGCGATTACTAGTTTTGAGTTTATTATTTATAGCGATTCTTGTAATAGCAATTACTCAGTATAGCGATTATGAAGTTAGCATGATTTGAACTTACATTTGCTAAATCATATAGCGATTACTGGTTTAGGGTTTATTATTTGTAGTGTTTTCTGTGATAGCGATTACTTAGTATAGCGATTATGAAATTAGCATGCTTTATACTTACGTTTGCTAAATTGTATAGCGATTACTTATTTAGGGTTTATTATTTATAGTGCTTCCTGTGATAGCGATTACTTAGTATAGCGATTACTCAGTTACCATGATTTGTACTTACGTTTGCTAAATCGTATAGCGATTACTGGTTTACGATTTATTATTTATAGCATTTCCTATGATAGCGATTACTTAGTATAGCAATTAATAGGTATAGCGATTATGAAGTTACCACAAATTGTACTTGTGTTTGCTAAATCGTATAACAATTAATAGTTTTGAGTTTATTATGTATAGTGATTCCTGTAATAGCGATTACTAGGTATAGCGATTATGAAGTTACCATGATTTGTACGTAGGTTTGCTCAACCGTTGAGCGATTACTGGTTTAGGGTTTATTATTTGTAGTGTTTCCTTTAAGTGCAAGGAACATCGCATAAGATTAGTTTAGGGTTTAGGGTCTAGAGTTTAGGTAAACGGCATCTGACATGCTACTGATGTAATGCAACGTGTCATTCATTTACACATACTAATGTCATTTCAATGATACTAGCAAATGAAACGATGTCTTTTAATTAATGCGAAATGTAATTTATTTATTTATTATAATCTTTAGGCATGATTTTTTAAAAAGGGCAGGACGTGAAACGATGTGAAATGAAACGTCTCTTAACTTCGGTAGTGTGTTTTGCAAGAAACACAAGACGGTTTCTTTAAGAGAATGGAACATGTGATGTTTCATTTTCCTACTTCGTGAGCAACAAATAGAAAAACTGACGTTTCATTTAACCACCATCGTCGAAAAAGGACGTTGCGATTCAGTCGACCGTCCACAAAAAAGGGTACCTTCGATTCCTTTAACCTGCTTCATCTTTTTTATATCGTTTACAGTTCACTTACTGAATATAATGCAACAGTTTCTTTATTGAATATTAAGCTAATTTCAGTGCAACATCCACAAAACAAGGTGCCAGAAAACTCAATAAAGTACTCGAAGAGAACATCGACCAGACGCGAGATGAATTTGCAGAAGCACATGCTATCAATAATTTTGTATGTATGAAACCACTATCAGTTATACATTTATGTATTCCATGGTCATGTATATTAATAAGTGCATATTTGTTGTAAACAGACTATACACAATTTCGTCATGTATATTCAAAGCAAGGGATTATCCATGCCGGTCTGCATCGTCACCCCTTATTTTATGGTATATCAGTTATCTTATATGTTTATTTTCTTTTTTTATTTACTAATGTACCTACGTGTTTTAAACTTACTATTATTACAGTTTCGTTCAACAAAGTATCGTCTACTGAATGCCATATGCGGTTGGATTTCTAGATGGACTACAATACTGGGGTGACGATGACCAAATGGCAGACTTTTTGTTAAGTGAAAAGGTTTGTGACCATATCGATTTGTAAGATGTTAAATCTATTTAAGATCTAGTTTTGATTCTTAATATCGATTTTTAAGCTATCAATAGAAATTTGCATATGGATTTAATATATTGTTTTGATTCTTAATATCAATTTCTATGTTGATTCTAAATATCGATTTAAGAAGTTGTTTTGATTCTTAATATCGATTTAAGATATTGTTTTGATTCTTAATATCGATTTAAAATATTATTTTGATTCTAAATATTGATTTTTAAGATATCAATACAAAATTTCAAATCAATTTAAGATATTGTTCTGAATCTTAATATCGATTTTTATGATGATTCTTGATATCGATTTAAGATATTGTTTTGATTCTTAATATTGATTTCTATGTTGATTCTTAATATCTATTTTAAGCTATCAATAGGAATTTACATATCGATTTAATATATTGTTCTAATTTTTAATATTGATTTATATGTTGATTCCTAATATCGATTTAAGATATTGTTTTGATTCTTAATATCAATTTCTGTGTTGATTCTTAATATCTATTTTAAGCTATCAATAGGAATTTATATATCAATTTAAGATATTGTTCTGATTCTTAATATTGATTTATATGTTGATTACTAATATCGATTTAAGATATTATTTTGATTCTTAATATCGATTTATATGTTGACTCTTAACATCAATTTTCAGATATTGATTCCTACATTATGGCAATCAGAAAAGCATTGAGTCTTATATGTGTTGGATGTACGAAAATAAAAAATATGGTTATACAACTCCTTGGACTATAACATTGGTGTAGACCGTGACATTGTGCATTTGGTAATTTTCTATCTATAAGATTATTGTATCTTCTACCGTGGCTCAAAATTTACTTGCTTTTGCATAAATCACAGGTTGGATTTTTCAGAGACATGTTAGGTGTCGACATTGGTCCGTGGAGGCTTCACGTTGCAGATGATGCTCCTTTACAAAATAATGGCATCGATTATGGTGTCTTTGTAATGAAGTATATTGAAGCAATATACTATGGATGAGTACCATAATTCACCATTGTATGTTGTATACTTAAACATGTTTTATTATCCTATATTATTGTTGACTACATTTTTATATTGGTCTGACTTTCATTTTTTTTTTCAGGATGATATTCCTAGATTCCGCATAGAACTATGCAAAAAATTGATGGATTTTCTAATTGCGAAAGATACAAAAACCCAGACTGCAAGATTACCTAGAAAGCAACGAAGGACGTGAGGCCCCCAGGAGTAAGAGGAAGCCGTTTTACACGTCTACCTGTTCTCAAGGATAATATAAGGAGGGTTATGCTCTACTGCTGAGAGAGAGAGAGAGACAATAATTTTTGGTTCAACATTCAATTTCCCGAACATGAAAATTTTTTTGTGTACACACATTTGTAACAGATTTTGTAGACTGTGTATACAAATTTTGTAAGACTGTGTACAAAAATCACATTGATCCATAAATCAAAATTATGCACCTGGAACACATGTGTTGAATACGTAAATTGTCACCTCAAGCACACAAATCGCCACCTCAAGCACGTAAAATTTGTATGCAACTTCCTCATTATTAATCTGCATTCCCTCTACGGGAATAGAGCCAAGTGTACTATCATGTAGACTTGAGGTGCTTGCACCTTTGTCAAGTGCATTGTCATGATCGTCTACCTCATTATCGAATTGTATTTCGTCTGTTGGAATATCATTATCGAATTACATTTCGTCTACTGGAATATTCAAGTCTAGAGTGAATCCAATGCCTGAACTCTTCTTATCATGTGCATCATTAGTGCACATATTCACTTCTTCGGGTGCGTCAATAGTACGGATGTTTGTTGCTCCATGACTTTCCAGTGATTGAGACACATCATCTTCACTACAACTAGTTGCTATGCTCAACACTGTCATGAGCAAAATATCAATTTGTGTTAGCCAGCACATACGTTTACTACGATTTATTCAAAATGCATATAATAATGGCTACTAATTAGTTAAGCAAGTCAAAGAAATGATTGAATGAATCACAGTATCAAAGCAACACCGTAATAGCTTACAATCAGATAATAACAAACAAAACCATATCTCACAAATTGATACTAGAAAACACATAATATCTTACAAATCGATATACGACAATTCAACATAATATATTGCAAATCGGTATACAACAATTCAGCATAATATCCTACAAATCGATATACGATAAATTCAGTATAATATATTACAAATCGATATTAACAATCATTTACCATATCTCACAAATCGACACTAGAAAATACATAATATCTTACAAATCAATATACGGCAATTCAACATAATATATTATAAATCGATATTAACAAACAAAATAATATCTCACAAATTGACACTAGAAAACACATAACATCTTACAAATCAATATACGAAAATTCAACATAATATGTTACAAATTGAGATTAACAACCAAAACAATATCTCATAAATCGACATTAGAAAATACACAATATCTTACAAATCGATATGCGGCAATTCAACATAATATATTACAAATCGATATTAACAAACAAAATAATATCTCATAAATCGACACTAGAAAACACATAATATCTTCAAAATCGATATACGATAATTCAGCATAATATATTACAAATCGATATTAACAAACAAAATAATATCACCAAATTGACACTATAAAACACATAATATCTTATAAATCGATATATGGCAATTCAGCATAATATATTACAAATCGATATTAACAAACAAAATAATATCTCACAATTTGACACTAGAAAACACATAATATCTTACAAATCGATATACAACAATTCATCATAATATATTATAAATCGATATTAACAAACAAAATAATATCTCACAAATCGACACTAGAAAACACATAATATCTTACAAATCGATATACGGCAATTCAGCATAATATATTACAAATCGATATTAACAAACAAAACAATATCTCAAAAAATGATATACGTGTTACTACAACCGCGATTTGCATTACATTGTATATACTAAGTGAATAGACGATACCAGATGGGGTATAGGCCCTTACTTGCATCTGTAACCAATCATTCTTGTCAACAGATCCCAACGTCTTACAAATATCTTCAAGTTTTCAACCATCGAAATGATAAAATCTACTTGCAATAACAAAACAATGCCTTAATGACACTCACGACGATATATGTTCTTCAACAATAGCATGATGACATGGAAATGTACTCACCACACTTTAATGACACTTGTTGGAATATTTGTGTGTCATTGCTTTTTTTCATACTGCCTAACGAAAATGAAGAAGAGATTACTGTAAAAAGAGATGGCCGACAAATCCCTCTATGATGCCTACCAATGATCGAACCAGTCGTTCGATTTATAGTTATCTCGACGAGGTAGGAATGAATCCGAGAATATTTTCTATCTAACACAAGGCAGGAATGAGAAGGCGGCCATGTGTTATAACACAAGCTAAAAACAAAGGCGGAACATGCAAATCTATTTACGAGAAGCGGGAGGACATTTTCGTCAAAAACATATTTACCTTTTTTATATGTTATTTTATTATAAAGTCATCGTGAGCAACATTGGCATATGAATTATTACGGGTCCCAAGATATTCCTCCATACACACTGAAACACGCAGATTTGTGTTCCGAGGAGAACACACAACACCCTCTTTTTTTAAGGTGCTTGGTGAGCCACAACTCTAAGAAAAGAGGGCCTTCCATTTGCACAAGAAAACAACCCAAAATGCAACATATGAATGACCACACACATGCATGATTAGAACACCAAGATCACTTGGTCCATTCGTGAAAAGATCAAGTTGTGAATTAAGCAATCTGATCACCCGACAGGGCCTGTCAGTTGTGGGGCCTCAGGCTTGTGGAGAGCAAATTTTGTGCCATGTGATTGCACCTGATCCAGACTTGTCCATTCTCAATTTAATATCACCTATGTGATCAGCAGGTGACCTGACCACGACCTATGCTCGAATGTCAATTCATCAGACCCAGAAACACCTAACTGCATGTCATGCCCTGTTGGAGCCTGACCATTGGCAGAAACAGTCGGCAGTGAGATGCGGCTCACTGCCCCTAGCCAGGGCTGGTAAACGAGCCCAATGAACTGAACAGGGATGTTCGGGCTCGGCTCGTGTTTGTATTTAGCCCAACCAAGCTCGACTCATCTCTTAATGAGGTGAGCCGAACATGAGCTGGCTCATGTAAAAATATTTATATTATTTATATATAGTATATATATTTTTCTAGATTAAATATATATAATTTTTTATAAATTACAATTAATAGTTCATATTTTATGTATAAAATTTTCATTCATCTTTCTTTTATATATATATATATATATATATTTTATGCATTCTTTCTTTTATATATATATATATATATATATATATACGAGCACTATCGAGCCGAGCCGAGCCGAGCCGAGCTGAACACCTTATGTTTAGGCTTGACTCGTTTAAGCTAAACAAGCTGCTTGTGGCTCGACTCATCAATTATACAAACCGATCATGAATGAGTTTGTGATGAGCCAAACCGAGCTGAGTCATGAGCTGCTTTGTTTGTTTACCAGCCCTACCCCTACTATGTTTCCCGTCTCTCGTCAAGGCATGCGAGGAAGGGTGTTTCCATCGGCTGGCTGCACCATCCTTCGACTTGATGCAAAAGGGACCAGGCCGACGGGTGTGGATTTCTGCCCAAGTCACCGGCAGGGGAGGGCACCCCCACTGGCTTCCCAAACACCGGTGGCAAGCCACCCAACCGTTCAGCAGTCCGAATTAGTTTGAAGCATTGATTCGTCCCTGAATCCCGGTAACAAACTCATTCATTGGTTTGAGGCAGTCCCGAACTGGTTCAATGGTTTATTTGACCAGTTCCAAGTCTTTTCAGACTGGTTCATGCATTTAGAACCAATTTTTACTACTTTTGAACTTGAATCTAGCTCCTCCTATCCAAGTTTAGCTGGGTTTGGTTCAAATTTTTTTTGGATCAAATCCAAAACCAATTATAAATCAAACTCAAATTACTTTATTTGGCCATTTATTTGATCCAAACCCTACGTATTGAACCCAACCCATATTTTTAGCATATCATATTCATTTCGCCCAAGTGGCACATACTTAGACCCGATCTGGTATAATTGGATTCAAGAGTACCTGTAGTTGGATCTTTCTATTTTGTCTAATATACGGCAAGTAAATCCATTTGATGTTGCTTTGCACCAGCCACAAAGGGACAACAAAGTTTGTTTGTTCTTTTTATTTAGATCATCTATAAAACGGGTCCGACTACAATCAACTTCTCTGGATAAGTGCTTTATACATGCACAATTGTTGGAGATTCTATCACTTTTGTGGTTATTAGTAGTCGAGTGAGATTGAAATAAACACAAGCTGGATCCATACTTGAGGGCAAGTCTTTTTCAACCAGAGAGAAGAAATGATGTAAGAGCAAAACCTAGCGACCCTCAGATCACTTTTTATCTATTTAATTTAGTTTTGATTTTTGTATTTTTAGGTTTTAGATCATTATATTTGATCGACATTTTTAGGATATGATTTATCTTTTTAGGAAAGTTATCAAAATATAAATGTTGTTTCTTTAAACTTAATTTACAAGTAATAAAAAGGTCTAGGGGTTTGGAGAGACTTGAGTTGGATTCCCTAAATTGTTATTTTCATATTATTCTAGTTATTCTTGATTTTAGTTATTTTTCTATATTTTTATAAATTTTATTTTATGTTATTTTAATATTTATTTCTTGTTTTCTCTAGATAATTAGTTTGGTTGATTTTTTCTTGTAAATCAAGCTTCTTCTGATTTCAACCTTTTTTTTTATATGAAAAATCTTTTACAGCTCTCATATGAAAGAACTTGCATAAAAACGACTTGAAGATAGGATTTTTAAGAAAGTCATGCCACTTCTCATGAAATATTCTTCCTTTCATTCCCCCTTCCACCTCTTCCCTCGTTTCCTTGAGCAGTGTCGTCCACCCCCTTGTTTATTTGTCTGCAAAAAAACAAAAAAATTGAGTTTAAGTATTTAAAAGTTTAATTTGTTGCATTTTTATTGAAAATTATCTCAGTCAATTTCTCATATTTTCCTTTTTCGGAAAAAAAAACACCGATATTTGTCACTATCCCTGTGGCTTAAAGTACGCCAGTCACATCTAAGGCCCTTCTCGTTACACATAATCTCCCTAAACAATAGTTTTTAAATGCAAAAAAAAAACACATGGGCCTAGTTAAATCATGTTTAAATTAATATTTTTATAATAAATAAACAAACAAACAAAGACATACATATATATGTGTTTAAAACACATTATACTTTATTTTAAAAATACTGTCCGTCTAAGATGGAGGCTTTAATAATAAAAAAATTAAATACAAATTCATTAGTAAAGAAAAGGTATATATATAACATTGGCGTACATAGAATACATTCACACTTGTCAATTGCTCAAATATAAATTTAATCTAAAGTTGTTCATGATGCTGAAAAAAGAAATAGTAACAACTCCACATGCAATATAATTTGATAGAAACCATACAAAAGAATTTCACAAGCAAAATGAGTAACAAGTAATAAACACCAGGGACGTGGTTGTATGTTACGGTTTGAACACTTATATAAGTGTTCTACCTTTTAAGGGATGGAGTGGGTGGGGAAAGTACACTGGGCCCCTCTCTTTAATAGCAGGGCCCCACTCTTTTGATAAGGGGCAACCAGCAACATCTAAAACTCACATGTTAGCTCCACGTGTGCCTTCCTCAAAATGCACGCTTGCATTTGATGAATGGGAGTCTCCCTGCTCAATCCTTTATGCAAAAAATTAAGAAAAAATTGAACAAAAGAGATGTACAAATAATTGAAAATTTAAAAAAGAAAAAACTTTAGATTGACTTAATATCTTTTAACCAAATAATTTAGGTCAATCTCGAGATTTTTCCTTATCACTGATGGAGACTCCGGTTGGGTTGGTTTCCTTTATTTGTTGAACAATTTAAGGGAAAATTTGTATGTCACCACCCTTATCTTTCTTTCCGAATGATGAGAGAGAGAGAGCTTTTCTTGATAAGGAAAGGAATGAGTATTACTTTATTATGATGATTAAGAGAACGAGAAATATATATAGAGAGAGAGAACTGAACATATTAGGCCTCATTTTTCGTTCTGCCCAGTTCTACCCAATAAGTTTTAAGTGTTTTATTACACATCTGAATCGTTAGATGTGTTTAGCATGCTGTTTGATGGGAATTAACTCTTTGATAAAAAAATTTTATGAAAAAACATATTTTTATGAGCCGAAAAAAACTGATACTTTCATGTCCATTGATTTTGGATCACCGAAAGAACCTGTATGCAGGTCAGATTCCAGCAATCCAAAAGCCAGTCCCCACTAAACAAAACTTATAGATCACATCTACAGTGTTAGACTTAGAGAAAAAATACTTAAAACTATTATTTTTGAAAGGGTTTAACGAGTCCTAATGAAAAAAAGGGGCCTAAAGAACTCATTACTCATATATATATATATATATATATATATATATATATATATATATATATATATATATATATATATATATATATATATATATATGAATCACTAGAATATGAGAACTAATGTGTGAACCATGATTTTCATGAATTTCTTGTTCTTTTCTCTTGAATTTAATCATACATATGTGATCTGCAATCATCCAATTTTGATGCATTAGCGAGACTTTTTTAAGATTTTAAAATCAATGACTCATAATTTTCATAAATATTCAAGCATTCAAAAATCACATTTTTCATAAAAAAATATACAATCCAATTGTTGATTCCTAGCAAATTCACCATGCCAAGAACATCCACATGGTTGGATTTGCAAAAAAAGTGTTGAAAAAGCCCATATTTTTAGTTCTCATATTATAGTTACACACACACACACACACACATATATATATATATATATATATATATATATATATATATATATATATATATATATATATATCACATTCATGTCCAAAAGGCATGCAGTTTTACTCAAAAATCATAATGCAGTTTATTTTAGATATTTATTATGTTAGGTAAATAGAGAATATGATAGACATAATATTTAATTATTTATTATGTTAACTTTACTTTAGAGCTCAACAGTTTCATGTATTTTTTATTAGGGATGCACAACAACCCGAGCTAGCTCGAGCTCGGTTGGGGCACAACTCATTTTATAATATCTTGTATTTTTTCATGATTTTTAAGGTCAAAAAATATAAGTTTTTAAATTATATGTTTTTATTAAATTAATAAAATCATGAGAAAATAGCTAGATTAGAGGTGATGTCTGGGTCTGGGCGTGGCCCATAGACCACTGACATGAGCAATTTAAGTTAATTATAATTTGATTTTTTTTTAACCTTTTTTAGTAAAATTCGAGTAAAAATTAGGTTAAATTCAAGTGTGACCATCGTTAGATCCGTCTCAAAATGTATATATATCAAAACTAATACATACATACATGTGTTTGGATCTATCTATCTATATATATATATATATATATATATATATATATATATATAGATAGATAGATAGATTGATAGATAGATATAGATACATGTGTTTGGATCCAAGATTCAAACGAAACAAATATGGGACTCACATAAAATATTTAGGGTTTGAGTCTATTCGGACCTAAACCGATTAAAAACACAAGCACCAATACATGAGTTAGAATTAGAATCCAATCTAGATCCGATCCAACTACAAACCATTTCTTAAATTTCTCATTTTAAAGTTATTTTTTATTTGGATCTTTATAAGATCCAAATCTAAACACAACTCTTATTTATTTATGAGTATATGTGCGCGCACACACACACACACACACACACACACACACACACACATATATATATATATATATATATATATATATATATATATATATATTAGAATAAAGGATTGAGTTAGGTCCAACCAAAACCCAACCCAAACCTTTTGGGGTCTAATCCAACCCGGATCCAACCAATGGATGTCGACATCCCCAAATCGAACCCCCCCCCCTCCCCGCCTTTAGTTCTCTATTTAAACCCTTACGGGGTTTCATTTTTTTTTTTAATTCTCTCTCTCTCTCTCTCTCTCTCTCTCTCTCTCTCTCTCTCTCTCTCTCTCTCTCTCTCTCTCTCTGCTCACCTTCTAGCAAGCCACTGTCAGCCTAGTTTGGCCCCAGCTCGGGTGGGCTGAGTCAGGCTCCACCTAGTCGACCCTATCGACCCAACTGAGCTAAGCCACGGTGGTTTCTTTGCACCCTGGCTCGACCCAGTTTGCTGGAGACCAAGCTAGCTCGATTAACTAGCTGCCCTCCTCGACCACGTGGGGCCAACCCCTACCTTGGCCTTCTTGGTCAGATGCAGTCGAGCTGAGCTTGGCTAGCACCGAGCCTAACTCGGTTCATCCTTGGCTCGAGCTCGACTTAATCAAGAGGCATCCATGGGCTGCCTCTTGCTTGGCGTAGCCGAGCTGAGTCAGACTGAGCCCAACTCAGTCATATCGAGCCCAACTCGGTCATATTGTGCCTGACTCGGTCATATCGAGCCTGACTCGGTCATATCGAGCCCAGCTCGATCAGACTTCCCTAACCGAGCCATGGTTTGGGTAGACCCTAGTTGAACCATAGCTCGTTTAGATCCCATAAACTCATCTTGATTATGCCTTAAAGAAGCTCTGCATCGGCTTTGTGATCGCAATCAAGCCAACTTTCCTTTAACCGGATCACCCAAAGTAACCACGTTGGGTTTGGCTGAGTTCGGTCGGCTCAAAATGGGTTGAGGTTCGACCTCTGCGATGCAATCGTCGCCTCCATCATAAATATTTGGGAATTTAACTTCATTTTTTACGCAGTGCGACAAAATCCTTTTAGTGCACCACATCGTCACAATAGACGGTACTTCATACCTTCAACATGCATACCGAGGCACGAATAAGTTAAAAACCTACGCTCAGAATTTTCAAAGATTTGAACCATCTTTAAGGTAAGGAAAAGTTGCGTACGATGATGATGGTTGAACATTTTTTATGTATATGTATTTATATTTATGTCAAATATAAGTATAACATTAATATATATATATATATATATATATATGTGTGTGTGTGTATATATACATACGAATTTAATTCAAGGATGCAGTTTTGCATATTCTTGTCCTATTTAAATTATGATTTATTTCAAGTACGCAGTTTCATGTACTTTTGTTTTATTTACGATGACCTTTTGGCAGATGCTCCTTTAATATATATGTATTATATACATATATAATTATTCATAATATGCAATTTTGCATACTTTTGCTCTGTTTCGATTACGTACGTATTTATTTAGAGTATGTAGTTTTATGTACTCGTGCTTACTTTAAATTACGTGAATATTTATTTAAAGTCACAGATTTGCATACCCCTGCTTTAATTCAATTTCAAAAGAGTTTTCATGTGAGATTTCAAGTTTGCATGCTCCCGATGTTTCGTAAAATAAAATAAGTATTTTGCGTTCGCACATTCGTGATATTTGGCATACATATGTGCCGCTTATTCTACAAACAAAATAAAGCTCCCATGCTCGCATGCATCAAAGTTGTTAACATCCATTTTGATCGGACAATTCCCAAGTGTTGGAGTATTTTTCAAAATACCATTCCAACCTAGTTCAAACTTTAAAATAAGTTGAGATTGGCATGACTCAGGCATTCGCAACTGAGTATTCTCTTCGAGCCAATAAAATGCAAAGACTTCAACTACATAGACTTCGGTCGTACTTACGTCAGGTCCTTCCATTCTACACCTGGAATGACCTGGATATGTCCCCGGCCTAAGGTGCAGGAAATCATGAATTTTCAGAATTATGATTGGTCTTCTTTTTAAGAAACCAATACTTTTTTCATCGTTGAAGTATTATCATACATGCACGACATTCACGTGTGCTAATGAATGGTTTTAAGGTTTATGACAAACCTCGTTGTGTGATAATGCACTATATTATAAAAAATTTATGTAAGCATACATGATCACCTTCACAGGCAAGATGCTCAATTTGGTTTAAAAGACCAGAGCATATTGAATAAGATATTGGATATAAGAAGACCTGACACACCCATTTATCCTTTAGTTCTATCAAGAGAAAGGATATGAGGTACAAACTCTGATGGATAATGTTGTCAACAACTACACTCCTCGAGTGACAATGGCTCGATGTCCCCGATCATCAAAGTTAGGGGACAGGGCTACCAAATATTATCCTAGGTGGTAGATCACATAAACATCTGTAGAAGTTTTATTGCATCCCTTGTTTATTCTTGCCTCTAAGAAATTCTATCTCGGTCTCTTAAACTATTCCCATTGGAGCAGACTCAGCTAGTCGTTCATGTTATAAATTTACGTAAAATAATAAACCCTCGGATGGTCTCAGTTGTTTCTACATTTTGTCTTGTAAGTAACCGGAGGTCGATAATTATTGAAACAAGATTAGATGTTCACTTTGTTTCTTTTAAAAATCAAATGTCGTAGAATATGATAATGCATATGTTAGTCTTGTTATCTGGTCTGTTGTCGTTGCACCTACCAGACTTTCATGAGTTTGACCTGTTTTATAAGATACATGTGATAAATAGATGGATGATGTACGTAATGGTGTGATGATGCAATGATATCAAGAATCCACTCTATCTATTGTTCACTTCTGAGAATTTTTTATAAGCACTTTTGTATAACAGTATTTCTATCTAAAGCCTTGTTTTGAATCTTCATGGTTTTTAATGGATATATGAAAATGTGGACCCAAATCTAAGACATTTGGGGACCCAATTTGTTGGATAAAAAGTTTGTCTGTAATCTACCTAAGGTTAGCTGACTTGTTCCTTTCAAATATTGTTTTCGTTGAACTATCATTTTTAACTCTGAAAAAGAATCGGTCATTAAAATTTTAATTTTTTTATAAAATTTATAAGTTTGAGATTTTAGGGTGTTATTGCTTTGGTATTAGAGCGATAGAAAATACTATAATTCTTGATCATCCAACGTCTCCATTGCACTATGAGTATGTATTTTTTTTCTAAGTTATTATTCCTGTAATAACATCATGAAACTTATTATGACTTAGAAACACTAAAGGATTTTATATTCTTTGAGTAGATGTCTGACAAAGAGCCAATCGAGACACACACGACAATCATTCGATGCATGAGCCTTCCTACCTACGTTAAAAGGGTGAACCCCAAAACAATCCATTGAGAAATGGTTGAAGGTAAGGATTATGATACGGTGGCCAGGGTTCTGATCAAATTGGAGAACTTTATTTCAAGGGAACATGTGAACCCTAAATTGGGAATCATTTATTGTATTCAATTCAATACAAATTCATGGTTTGATTTGTTTTATGTTTCAAATAATGGTTGAGTTGTATGTATTAAATTTGTAATGTGCCTCACGCCTTTGGGATATTTTTTACAATATTTTAAAATTATTCATTAAAAAAATCATATTTTTTGAGGATCAGTTTGGAGTCGTTACAGAGTTGGTATTAGATCTAGTCAGAACCACCATCATAAATCATAAACTTGCACTCTAGAAGCAGTCTCTGCATCACTGGTAAGAGGTATCTTGTGAATTTTTATTTCATTATTGTCTTGTAATTATAAAAATTACTATTTTGGCAATATGGGCAGTTATAATTGACTATGACTGTATCTGAAGCTATGTATGATCGAATATGCCAGAGTAAGACATCATTATTGACCATGACTGCATCTAAAACTAGAATTTGTGGACGACTGACTAAAGCTTCATTGAGGATGAACAAACATTCACATCTCTTACCTTCAGCGAAGTTTCTCTTCTTGTGAAAGTCCTTCACAAAGATGAAAGAAATACAATAGTTAGATTGATCTATTGAGAAACTAATACAAGATTATATTTAATATTGGGAACAAGAAAAGTATTTGGGAGATACAAAGGACCATAGGGAGTATTGATGATGGCGGTTTCAATGTGGGTAATGGAATGTAACTTTACATCACCCGTGACTATTCTTCCATTACCATAATAGAGATTAAGATATGTGAGTTTACCTAAATTACCTGTGACATGGTTGACAACACCCGAATCTAAGAACCAAGTGCTTGACAATGTAGTTAGAGGAGTAGAGGTGGTGGCTGCTCAAGTGGACTGATATGAAGAAGTTGGTCATGGTGGGTAAATGGGTGATGTGGGCTGCTGATAAGTTCCCCTGACCAGTTAGATCTGTGTGGATTTCCAATGCCATGCATGCCGAATTGAGAAAAGGAAGCTCTCAAGGAATCCAAATCTTGATTATTCCCTAAAGGAAAAGAAGGTTCAGCCCCTGTAGAAGCAATAAAGTGTGTTGGTCGTGGGCCTCGTCCCGCTCTCATGCTGGCGCCTTGTGGTGCAAATCGACAAAAATGAGCTGGATATGTAACTGTCGGTGGACGATATGTTGGAATATACCTTCAATAATAGTTTGAGCATGAATGTCCTCGCTTACCACACATTTGACATGTAATGTTTTGATGATTGTCATTTGTGTTGGAAGTATGTGGGTTAGGAAGAATTCCTTGAATTTGATTGTCATATTGATTTCGGCCTCTTCCTCACCCATGATTCAAGGTGGCAGCAATCATTAGTTCATGACTAGGATTAACTTTTTTCTTCTTTGTTGAGATGCGAAAATTTGATTCAAATTTAAGTAACAAGGATCTAAGCTTGTCAAAATTACCTTTTTTTCTTGAGACCCATATACATCGCTTTAAACATATTATACTCATCTCCCAATCCATGTAGGGTCTTGTTGTACACATCCTCATCTGACAGTAGACTCCCTATAGCTGCCAATTGGTTTGTGATATACTTCACTCGATCTAGAAATTCTACCATATGTTTATTTCATCTCTTTAAAGAATCAAACTCATATTTCAGATGATACACTTTAGGAGTGGAGATCTGCCCATACCACCTATGAAGGACTTCCTAGAGTTCCTTTGTTACTCTTGTTGGAGTATGTAATAGAACTTAATTTGAAGCAGTTGCCATGATGAAGGTCATAACCATCTGATCATCTTTGAACCAAGCATTGTAATATGGATTTTTAATGTATATAGCTTGTTCGGAGTCACCTTCTTTGACTATCTCCTTATTCTTTTCCTTTAATTTTTCTTTGGTAACAGGCACAACTTCCAAGGGGGAAGTTGTGGATCCATCGAGGTGCCCCATCAGGTTATCACCGCAAATGGATAGAATAATTTGCTTTTTCCAGGTTATGAAATTGAATTCATCCAACTTTTCATAAACAAGTTGGTTCAAGAATGAAGAGGTGAGGGAATATGAGGAAGACATTCAAAATAAAAAAGGATGATGACCCAAGTTAGAAGAAAAATTATTCAGATTCAGAATACGCAAAAAATATTGAAATCGATCACACAAGCCTTTTTTTTTAACCTGTGGATTTAGAGATGTGTGTGGGGACTAATGAGAATCTGAATTTAAAGTAGAGAAAAAGTTCAACCTTATTGGGTCAAAATTTTGCTGACAAGTGAGAAGAACTATGAAAGAAAACTTATTTGGTCAGGTCTGGATCAAATACCCTTAGGTTAAACTGAATAAGGAAGACAAGATCAAAGAAGATTGAGTTGGGGATGAGGGTGTGGGCTCAGCAGTCAGGTCGAGTCGCACCATGTCCTAAACTAGAATAGGACTGAGCCTGGCTCGATCCTCCAACAAGGGGAAGGGGGTGAGGCCGACGACCAGACCACTATTGGAGGCAGTGGCCAGCCAAGGGCCCCCTGCCCGCCTCTAGTGGTGTGGGAGGGAGAGACTGGAAAATAGGGAGAGATGCGAGGCTCAGGAGGGCGACGCCCTCCTGCCAATAATAGAGAGAGACGAGAGAGGCAGGAGGGCAACACCCTGCTGCCAAAAAATAGGGAGAAATGAGAGGGGCAGAGGGCGGTGCCCTCTTCCCAATAACATAAAGAGATGAGAGAGGCACCCTTCTGCTATGAAACATGGAGGGATGAGAGGGATAGGAGGGCAGCACCCTCTTGCTGATCACAAAGGAAGACAATAGAGGCAGGAGGGTGATGCCCTTCTACCGGAAAACAAGGAGAGTTGAGAGGGCCCTCTTGTTGACCACATAGGGAGACAAGAGAGGTAGGAGGGTGGAGCCCTCCTGTCGGTAATACAGAGAGAGAGCACTTACCGTCAGTTGCCAGGGAGAAATGAGAGGGTGAGGGGAAGAGAAATCAGAGAGAGGTAGCATGAGAGTTCAGAGACGAGAGAGGGGGAGTTTAAAATAAAAAGAACCCCCCTAGGGGTTTTAAATAGGGGAGTAGAAAGGGGTCGGTCTGGTGACGTTGACAGAGGGTGTCGACATCCCTAGTTGGATCTAGGTTGGATCCAACCTAGATCTGACCCATAGGTTTTATAAAAAACTAGATTGGGTTGGGTCCGAACCCAACTCAACACCTTTTTTTTAAAATTTGTGTATACATATTATATATATACCCATAAATAAGAAAAGGAGGGGCATGTGTTTTTTATTTGGATCTTTAAAGATCCAAATCAAAACAACCATCAAACGAGAACTATACAAAAAGGTATGTAGTTGAATCATATCTAGATTGGATTCTGATTTCAACCTATGTGTTTGTGCTTGTGTTTTTAATCAGTTTGAATCCGAAAGTATTTAAAGCCTAAATATTTTATGCGAGACCCATATTTGTCTTGTTTGGATCTTGGATCCAAACATACATATTTGTGTATTAGTTCTAATATATATATATAATTAGGTCTTCACTTGTTTTGAGCATGGATCCCTATATCTGGATCCAATTTTAGAATCTAAATCAATATGGATCTCCTTGGAACGAAGTTGATTTGAGGTTGGATCCACTTTATGGATCTAGACTTAGGTCTTAATGGTTTTGAGTGCTTCCAATCTCTCCAGTGTTTCATTCTTTCTTAAATACTTTGAACCCATATCAGGTCCACTAAATGGGCCTGAGTCTTTGTTATATGCTCTATAAGCTTGGATCCATTAACATAACAAACTCAGAGATTTAGTGAACCTCTCAAGTGTCAAATATACTGTCAGAACTAGGTTTTATAGATGTCAATCAGTATGGATCTTCTACCAAGATCCAGATCCATAATGTGTTTGATGAAGCTTTAAATGTTTTTAATATCCAAAAGTTCATCAATTTATTCATGGTCGATGAATTTCATAAAATACTGGAATAAACACAGAAAATTTATGGTCTTTACAATAGAGGTGTGAATTCCTCATAAATTGCTGTTAAAATTGCAAAAAAAATACTGAACGAGTAGAAAAACCCATCAAGCACGTATCACAAGCACCTAATGTTCAAGCATCTATGCTCTACTCTATATATATAATATATATACGTATATATACATATGTATTATACTATATATATATATATATATATATATATGTATATGTATAATTTAACACTCCCCCTCAAACTTACGGTAGGATAACCGAAAGTTTGCCTAAAAGGAAGTGAAACCTAGGAGCAGAGAGAGGTTTGGTAAAAATGTTTGCCAACAAATATTCAGTTGTGACATATGGTAGATCAATAGTTCTTTGAAGATATTCTTCTCGAATATAATGGCAGTCCATCTCGATGTGCTTGGTTCTTTTATGAAAAATATTGTTGTTAGCAATGTATATAGCATTCTTGTTATTTCAACACATCTTTGAATCTCCAAGAATCATGATTCTCATTTTAGCCAGCAAACTTCTCAGCCACACCACCTCCATTGTGATAGTAGCTATGGTCAGATACTCGGCTTTAGTTGAGGAGAGAAAGACCTTCTATTGCTTTTTGCATCGCAATGAAATCAACAATTCACCTAAGAAAATACAAAAACCTGTGGTTGAGTGCCTATTATTAGGATCACCTCCCCAGTTTGCATTTGTATATGCAAGTAAATTTAATGCAAATGAGGAAGACATAAACAAACCTCTAGAAATAGAATTTTTTAGATATCTAATAATACGCAAAACAACTCCCATGTGAGCAGATGTAGGAGCATGCTGAAATTGACTAGCTATGTGTATAACATGTGCTATATCGAGTATAGTATTTGTCAAGTAAGAAAGAGATTTGAAGAGTTGTCTATAAGGAGTTGGATCATCTAGAGGCTCCCGATCATAATTTTCATTTTGACATTTGTTACTTCAGGAGTGTCAACCTTTTTGTTATCTGATATACCAGACCTAAGAACAATATCATAAGCAAACTTAGACAGACAATAAATACCCTTTAGGAAAATAAGAAACTTCTATTATTAGAAAATAACATAAAAAACTGAATTCAATAATTTTAAAACTAGTTTTAAAAATATTTTTAATATGTTGAACTCTATGTTTGTCTCCTTCAACGATTATCATATCATCAACATAGAGAAGTAGAATGACAATACATGCATTAGAATTCTTAACAAATAAAGTCATGCCAGTCACACAAGATCTAAAACCAATATCAAAGATAACATTGCTAAATCTAGAATTGTTAAAAATGCGCTTCAAGGTGCAAAAAGCATGCCTCGCCTTAGGGAGAGGCCCCTTGTGCCTTAAGGCACACGTAAAAAGCATAAAAGCTCTTGGGTGTATGCCTCATATGCCTTGAGGCGTACCCCTTAGGGCGAGGCACACCCCTTTTTTTATATGGTCATCAAAATTGAAAGAATCTCTTTACTCTCAACTTTTTTACAGACAAAATGTTGATCAATTTCAATATGTTTCATTTTGCCATGTTGAAGAGATTGGTAGCAATAGCAACAACACTTCTATTATCACAAAATAGAGGAGATTGAGAGAATTTTTATGCAAGTTGACTTGTAGATGTGTAGTCCATAGAATCTCGATAGTAATGGCTGCCATAGCACGATATTCTGCCTCAGTATTGGACCGTGCAACTATTTTCTGTCGATAACTGGACTACGAAACAAGATGTTATCCAAGGAAGACTGCATTGTTAAAATACTGTGTATATATTAATACTTGACTGATATATGTATATTTATATAATATACGTATATCAAGGGTATTTTGGTTATTTTATAATATATATTTTAGTACAGTCTATTAGGGACTGAATAGTCTTTTTTTAGTTTAATTTTTTTTGTTTATTTAAAATATAAAGTCAATATGACTATTGGGAGGACATTTCAACAACTGTTGGACTGCCTCCCTTAAAGCAATGTGAGGATCTATAAATAGAACCTCACCTCTCTATGTATTTTCATGCTTTTCTAAAGCATTTGATGTGTGTTAATACAATACCTTTTTTTATTATGCTCTTGTGAGCTTTGTGCCTTTGTGATCTTGTGGATTTTATATTTTTGTGTATCTTTCTTATGAGATTGTTATCGGTCCATTAGAGACCATATTATATTTTGCACTTGTATAGCCCTTTGTTGGCATTGTAATTATGCACTCTTGTTTCATTACATGCATAGCCACTGACAAATCGCTTGGAGGAAGGATCACTTGCCTAATCTGCATCAGAATAGTCAAGGATGATAAGAGGTAAACTATGAGGCATTCTGAAAGAGGGTCGTTTATAAACCATCCTATCACATACAGTTCCCCTGGCATAATGTAAGATTCTTTTACTTGCTTCCATGTGGCTAATACGAGGTGATTGCATAAATCTGGGGACTTGGTTAGTAGCATATACCAAGTCGGGCCTTGTGAATGTAAGATACTGAAGAGCTCCAATGAGGCTTCGAAATTGATCTAGAGATGGCAACAAGGAATCATTTGGGTCATCATCAACCAACTTGGCACTGACAACAATGGGAGTAGGAATTGGCTTGCAATCGGTCATGCTAAAGCGAGAAAGAATATCCAGAGCATACTTTCGTTGAGATAAAATGAGTTGTTGGTTTGATCAACCTCTATGGCAAGAAAGTATGTCAAGGGACCTAAATCTTTCATATGAAACTACTTTCTAAGCATGGACTTCAGATGTGAGATTCTGCCTCGATCATTACCTGTAAGAATAAGATCATCTACATAGACAACAATAATAGTGATATGAAGTTGATCCACATGGACAAATAACGAGTAATCACACTGACTTTGAACAAATCCTAAAGTGCGAAGAGCAACACTAAATGTTTCAAACCATATATAGCCTTTCGTAAGCGAAGGACCATGGAGCCAGTATCTGCCTCGGGGTACCCAGAAGGATGCTCCATGTATACTTCTTAAAGTAATGTGCTATGAAGAAAAACATTCTTCACATCCATTTGACTAAGAGACCAGCCATACGTAGTAGCAAAAGATAGCACTAGATGAATAGTGTCCATTCAAAGGATAGGACTAAATTCTTCATTAAAATCAAGTCCATGTTCTTGAGTATATCCTTTCGCTACCAAACATGCTTTATATCTTTCAATGCTACCATCAGCCCGATATTTAATTTTGTAGACCCAACGACATCCAATACCATTTTTAATAAAAGGTCTAAGTACTACTTTCCAAGTATTACACTCATATAAGGTTGAAATCTCCTCATTCACGGCCTCAATCCATTTAGGATTATAACAAGCTTCATGATAAAATTTAGGCTCTTGACTAGAATCAATGAATGCAGCAAAAATCTCAAACTCAACAGAGAAGGCATCATAACTCACCCATCATTGCAATGGATGTCTAATCCATGTAGATCGTTTGGGCTAATTCTACTGAGTTACATCTACACATTCAGCTGCAGAAGAAGAGACTGAATTTGGCAAGATAGGTATAGAAGTTGAGGAAGCAATCTGTCCAGTGTTAGAAGGATGAACAATACCTTCATTTGGAATACCCTGATTGCGTCTGAAACATGTTTTTGGATAGCAACTAAATAGAACAGATGATTTAAGCTGATTTGCATCATCAAGAGGAGATTGTGCAGCATTATGATCAATACATGAAGCATTTGTCATAGCATTACTAGGTTGTCCAGGCATAGTTGATTGCACAACTGATTGGTCTTGATTTTGGGGAACACATGATGGCGAAACAAACATGTGATGGTTGTTGTCATTGTTAATAACATCAAACTCATTTTCACGAAAAGTAACATGTCTTGAAATGATCAACTTGCTAGTGACAGATTTAAAGCAATGATACCCCTTGTACACATCGTCATATCCAACAAATTTGCATACATGTGCCTTAGGTGAAAACATATCACATAATGAACTATGGACGTGCACAAAACATCTACTCTCAAAAGTACATAAAAGAGAGTAATCGGGCTGCTGCCCATGAAACATAAAATAAGTAGAATAGCCTCCAAGTGAAGTAAGCGGCATGCAGTTAATAACAAAGGTTGTTGTATGAAATGCTTCAGTCCATAGGCTTGGCTGAATTTTGGACTCTTCCATAAGAGTAAGAGTTGTTTCTAAAATGTCATGTGCAAGATAACTGATTTTTTGCACAACCACCTCATTTTGTTGAGAGGGTCGGGGCAAGATAACTCACATTTAATTTCATGTGCATCTAGATAATTTGAAAAGGCCACAAACACATTCACCACCACCATCACTATGAAAATGCAATATTTTCTAGGAAAACTGATTTTCAACAAGAGACTTTAACTTTTTAAAGATAGAAAAAACTTGATCTTTGGTTTTCAAGAAATATATCAAAGTATAACAAGAAAAAGCATCAATAAATAGGATATAGAAACGAGATCTAGACAAGGACATCACAAGTGTAGGGCCCCAAACATCAAAATGAATTAACGCAAGGAAAAATAAATCTCTTTTATTAGAAATACCAAAGGGGCACTCATAACTCTTACAAATTTAACACTAAACACATGACAAGGAATGAATCATGGACTTATTCTTTAAAGGAATAAGCCCTTTATTATATAAAAGCTCAAGAAAGGATGAGTTACAGTGACCCAATCGCTTGTGCCACAGTAAGACATCATTATTGACTATGACTGTATTTGAAACTAGAATTTTTGGACGACTGATTGAAGCTTCATTGAGGAAGAACAAACCTCCACATCTCTTACCTTCACTGAGGTTCTGCTTTGTGTGAAAGTCCTTCACAAAGACAGAAGAAGAGAAAAAAATACAGTAGTTAGATTGATTTGAAAGTTGAGAAACTGAGATAAGATTACGTTTAATATTGGGAACAAGAAAAGTATTTGGGAGATACAAATGACCATAGGGAGTATTGATGATGGCAGTTCCAATATGGGTAATGGAATATGTCTTTCCATTACCAATAACTATTCTTCCATTACCATAATAAAAAACACGATATGTGAGTTTACCTGCATCACCTGAGACATGGTTGGCAGCACCCGAATCTAATAACCAAGCGCCTGACGATGGAGTTTGAGGAGTAGAGGTGGTAGCTGCCCATGTGGGCTGATATGAAGAAGCTGACTATGGTTGATAAATGGGTGATGTGGGTTGTTGATAATTTTCTCTAGACTAGGTAGATCCATATGGATTTTCAATGCCATGCATGTCGAATTGAAAAAAGGAGGTGCTCAAAGAATACATATCCTGATTATGTCCTGAAGGAAAAGATTAAGCCCTTGGAAAAGCATTAAAGTGTACTAGTCATGAGCCTCGTGCCCTTCTCATGTCGCTACCTTATGGTGAAATTGACAAAAATGAGCCGGATACATAACTGTAGGTAGATGATATGTTGAAACATACCACCAATAACAGTTTGAGCAACCAAAACCCAACCCAGATCCAACCAATGGATGTCGACATCCCCAAACTGACCCCCCTCTTCGCCTTTAGTTCTCTATTTAAACCCTTACGAAGTTTCATTTTTTTTTTTTTAAACTCTCTCTACGATCTCTTTCTCTCTCTACTCAACTTCTCGCAAGCCACTGCCAGCCTGGTTTGGCCCCAGCTCAGATGGGCTGGGTCAGGCTCGACCTAGTCCACCCTATCGGCCCAACTGAGCTGAGCCACGGTGGGTTCTTTGCACCCTGGCTCGACCTAGTTTGCTGGAGACCAAGCCAGCTTGACCAACTAGCTGCCCTCCTCGACCACGCGGAGCCAACCCCTACCTTGGCCTGCTCAATCAGATGCAACCGAGTTGAGTTTGGCTAGCACCGAGCCTAACTCGGTTCATCCTTGGCTCGAGCCCGACTCAGTCAATTAACATCCTTGGGCTGCCTCTTGCTTGGCTCGCCGAGCTGAGTCAGACCGAGCCCGACTCGGTCATATTGAGTCTGGCTCAATCAGACTCCCCTAACTGAGCCATGATTTGGGTAGACCCTAGTCGAACCATAGCTCGTTTAGATCCCACAAACTCATCTTGGTTATGCCTTAGCGAAGCACTGTATCGGCTTGTGATCGCAATCAAGCCAACTCGATCGTTCCTTTAACCAGGTCACCCAAAGTAACCACGTTGGGTTCGACTCAGTTTGGTCAGCTCAAAATGGGTTCAGGTTCGACCCCTGCGATGCAATCATCGCCTCCATCATAAAAATTTGGGAATTTAACTTTGTTCTTTATGCAATGCGACAAAAACCTTTTAGTGCACCACATCGCCGCAATAGATGGGACTTCATACCTTTGACATGCATACCAAGGCATGAATAAGTTAAAAACCTACTCTCAGAATTTTCAAATATTTGGACCATCTTTGAGGTAAGGGAAAGTTGCATACGATGACGATGGCTGAACATTTTATATATATATATATATATATATATATATATATATATATATATATATATATATATACGGATTTAATTCAAGGATGCAGTTTTGCAAATTCTTGTCCTATTTAAATCATGATTTATTTTAAGTACGCAGTTTCACGTACTTTCGCTTTATTTATGATGACCTTTTTGCAGATGCTCCTTTAATATATATATATATATATATATATATATATATATATATATATATATACATATATTTATTCAAAGTCGCAGATTTGCATACCCCTACTTTAATTCAATTTTAAAAGAGTTTTCATGCGAGATTTCAAGTTCGCATGCCCCTGATGTTTCATAAAATAAAATAAGTATTTTACGTTCGCACATTCGTGATATTTGGCATATATATGTGCCGCTTATCCTACAAACAAAATAAAGCGCCCATGCTCGCATGCATCAAAGTTGTTAATGTCCATTTTGATCAGACAATTCCCAAGTGTTGGAGTATTTTTCAAAATACCATTCTAACCTAGTTCAAACTTTAAAATAAGTTGAGATTCGCATGACTCAAGCATTCGCAACTGAGTCTTCTCTTCGTGCCAATAAAATGTAAAGACTTCAACTATGTAGACTTCAGTCATACTTATGTCAGGTCCTTCCATTCTGCATCTGGAATGACCTAGATATGTCCCCGGCCTAAGGTGCGGGAAATCATGAATTTTCAGAATTGTGATTGTTCTTCTTTCTAAGAAACCAATACTTTTCTCATCATTGAAGTATTATCAAACTGTAAACACCCCAAATTTTCACTCTTATTTACAAACACCTACCTCTTACCACTGGGACCCACTCTCTGCAGTCTTCAGGGAACCTGTTGGTCGATATCTGAACCAGGATTATTCATAGCCCAAATTTTACAAAAATTTCAATACTCCATTTTACAATCAAGATTCAATCCTTATTTTGGCTCAATTTCAATTGTCAATTCTCATCCTCAGATGAGAATCTCCAAATTCTTTGTCTCTACCAGAGGTCCGGGATTTCAAGTCCCACATCCAGGGTTTACATTTCATGTGTCATTGTATATCACTGCATGTATTTGGCATATCATTTCATATAATTCCATGGCATTGCATGTCATTGCATCCCATTTTTTAGATCCAGCACTCCTGTTTTCAAAATTTCCAATCCGTATTCAATTTTAAAACTTCTCTTTCAAGATCAATTTCATAAACCTAGGTTTTGCATCGATATTTTTAATTTGTTAACCCCCAGGATCTTATTTCTTCAGAAAAACAATCAGGATTTGTTTTTAAAATCAATTCTTAACTTATTGCAATCCTCATATGAGACCCATCTAGGTGGTGTCACTTTTGGATTCTTTCATTTATCAAATTTCTCAAAAATTCCAGAGTCCTAGTTTGATCAGGACTCTGTCTTTTCATCTTTTTAAACCTTTTTCAAAATTCTGTTTTGGTTTTAAATCAGATGTGATCTTATCCCCTGTCCATTTCTGACATTTTGGCCAAAATCTCAAAGTCCTAGTTGGATCAGGACTCTTTTTTCAGAGTCCTAGTCGGATCAGGACTCTACCTTTTGCTACCATTTTTATCTGTTTTTGAGAAAACCTTTCAGAATCTTTCATTTTAGCCAAAAATCTAGAGTTCTAGTTGGATTAGGATTCTTCTTCAGAGTTTCAGTCGGACTAGGACTCTATCTCGATTTTATCTTTTGCTCTTATTCTTCACTTATTTTCGAAAACCTTCTCATCTGACTTTCGAAAGAGCCAAAATCTTAGAGTCCTAGAAGGATTAGGACTCTTTTTCAGAATCCCAGTCAGATCGGGACTCTATGTTTTACTGTCATTTCTATCTGTTTTGATAAAACCTTTTCAAACTCTTTCGTTTTGGCTCAAAAATTTAGAGTCTCAGTCAGATTAGGACTCTTTTTTTAGAGTTTCAATCGAATTAGGACTCTATCTTTCATTGTTATTTTTACCTGTTTTTAACCAAATCTTTTAAAATCTTTCGAAAGGGGTCAAAAACTCAGAGTTTAGTTGAATCAGGACTCTATTCAAAGAGTCCCAGTTGGATCAGGACTCTGAATTTGACCTCAATTTTGAGAGAATCTTTCAAAAATCTCTTCATTTATCTCTTCAGAAACCAAAATTGTTACACTATTATCATAGAGTTTCAAAATTCTGGGACTCTATCCTAGAGTCCTGATCGAATCAAGACTCTATCCTGAATTCATTTTCTTACTTCATTTTCACTGGTTTTCAAAAGTTTTTTTTTAAAATCTCATCATTTTCTTTCTAGAAAATAAAAAATTCTCAGAGTCCTAGTTGAATTAGGACTCTTCCTCAGAGTCCTAGTCAGATCAGGACTCTGAACCAGACTTCAATTTCTACCTTCTTTTCACTTGTTTTTCAAAATCTTCTCTTTTGTTTTCTCAAAAATCCAAAATTTTAAGAGTCCTAGCCAAATTAGGACTATGTCCCCAGAGTCCCAGTTGGATTAGAACTTTATTCTGATTTCACTACTCGTTGCTATTTTCACTGGTTTTCAAAATTTCTTTCACATGTCTTTCAGAAAAGGCCAAAAATCTAGAGTTTCAGTCTGATCAGGACTCTATCTCAGAGACCTAATCCGATCAAGACTTCATTCTGATTATTGTTTCTATCTTCATTCTCATTCTCTCCACTTATTTTCAAAAATTAGTTCATTTTGTAGAGTTTCAGTTGAGTTAGGACTCTAACCCTGACTGCATTTTCCAACTTACTTTCACCAGTTCTAAGAAAATCCTTCAAAAACTTCTTCGTTTGGCTTTCAAAAACCTAAATCTCAGAGTTTTAGTTGATTCAGAACTCTGGTCCAGAGTTTCAGTCCACTTAGGACTCTATTTTCAAAACCTCTGAATTTCATCTATTGATTTTAACTCCATTTTAAAACCGTTTTCAGTCTTTATTCCAACTTTTTCAAAACCCTAATGTGGGGCCCACTCAGTTGGTGCCATATATGGAAGAGTTCTGATCTAGCCAAGACTTTGTGTCATTTCAAAACTTTTAATTTTAATTTTAATTTTACTTTTAAACCTCTTTTGAAAAACCTCTCATTTTCAAGTTTTAAAATCATTTTTGAAAAATCAAATGGGGCCCACTCGAGGTGGTGCCACATTTGAAGAAATCGGGGTTAAATTAGGGTTAGTCAGTGTCCTAAATAGGTTAGGGGTTTAGAAGAGTCAAAACTAATTTTGAAAATCCATTTTTACTTAGGTTTTTAACCATTGGTTTTTAAGATTTTAAATTAGAGTTTTAAAAATCCATTGTGGGCCCACACTAGGTGATGCCACATTTGGACCTTTTAGGGTTTTATTAGGAGTCATATTAGGTAGTTAGGGCTAGGGTTAGTTTAGGTAATTCCCAAAAAAATTGCCCCCCATAGGAGGAGTTCTAGTTAAAATAGAATTTTCCCTAATTAGACCTACTCTTTTTTTTTATTTAAAGAGGCAAAGGCGGGGGGGGGGGGGGGGGGGTCGACCCCTATTCCTTTCTTTGAGATTTCTTGGAGCTTCTCTCTCCTCCCAGTATCATCTTCCTCCTCCCTTACAGCTGCAGCCATCCAAGGTAATGTGTTATGATTTTTTTTATGCTTTTTTTACTTTTTTTTATGTTTTCACCATAGATTCCACGATTGTCGCCTTTTCTTCATTGGATTCGAGTATGATTTTCATTCAAGAACCTCAAAATCGGTCCAAGAAGATGATTTAACTCTATTTAATGATATTTTTCAGGATTCTAATCCATTAAAATCATTTCGAATATTATTGTTTACGTTCTTGCCCAATAAAAGAGGAGATTCGCCCGTTAAATGGTCAAATCTCTCTTTTCAAAGGGAAAATAAAATCCAATTGTGTGTTATGTGGATTTTTTCGTATCATTTTAATGGTTATTTTATTGATTCTAGCATCAAACTCAATTTTGTTATGTTATTTTCTTTTTTCCTTTTTTTCATGTTTAAATTATGGTTTTTAGTGTTTTATTGAATTTTCATGTGTTTCGATCCTGGATCTATAAAAATCATGTTATTTCATGGATGTATCTTCTTTAAAAAAATCTGATTTTTTCAGGGTTGGTTCATGAATTTTCCAGTAAACTTCTGTAAAAAAATCAGATAGCTTTGGGTTTGGAAACCCAGTTAAAAAAATAGAAAGTCAAATTGTGACTTCTACCCCGTGAAATCGCTATTGAGATTTGAGAGCAACTTGTAGATGCAATATTTCTATCATCCAAGATTTGATTTATAATCCGTAAATTGAAATAGTTTTATATTGATTTCTAGTATTTACTGTGATTTTTTTATATTTTTATGTCTCTGTTTATTATTTTTCCTCTGTCATAAGGTACAATTGGTTTCTCAAAACTCATTATACCACACTTAAACCCTAAGTCAACTTGTGTCGATTTTATATCCCTAACCGAAGATCTGATTGACAATCTGTAAAAAAGAAAATATTTATATGTGTGTCTTCTATTAACTTATAAAATTTCATAAATTTTGAATATGATCTGTTATTTTTTCCTGTACCCAAAATCGAAAGTACCTATTTTAACATGTTTTATATTCGTTAAATTCAAGCATATATTGTCGGAATGATATCTGCCTAATCGAAGATGATTTTTTCGATCTGTAAAAAGGGAAATCTTTGTTTTTCTATCTAGTATCTCTCTATAAAATTTTATAAATTTATATGATGATTTGTCCCCTAATTTGGGTTTGACACTGGTGACAGGTATGTGCCCACGAGCAAAATTCCCTATTTTAGGGTTTTTATGCAATTTCCCTATTGAGATAATGTCAAAAATAGATTTTTTTGATTCAATTTTAATTTTAGAGTTATCATCAATGTATGTGTCAATTTTTATTAATTTTGAAATTCGTTTGATGCTTGGTTTAATTAAATTAGAAAAACAGGGTGCCTGCGGAGTCCCGATTCGAGTAAAACACTGGCAAAATCATGACTTTTTGTGATATTTCTAATTTTTTTCATAAAAGTTTATGTTTTTAGGGTTTTTCATGTTTTTAATCATACAAGGGTGCTTCACACTCGATTTTTTAGTTATTTGATTTTATTTGAACCCTAAATCCAAGATTTTACCAAAATATTTTCTGAAAACCCTGATTTCAAGGCCATAGTCTTGTTTTTTAGGGATATTTTTGTCAATTTTTCTTAAAATCTAAATTTCAAAGTTTTTTTTTATTTCTTTAATTTTTCATTATATTTCATTATGTTTATCTCAGGAAAACATGGAAAAGGGCTTATATCCAGATAAATCCAGTAATTTTTAGATATTACTGGATAAATCCAGAAAAACCAACATATCTTCACTAACAAGTTTTCTAGTTTTGCAAGAATATTCAAGGTTGTATTTATTTTATTTTTCTTTATTTAAATTCAATTAGTGATATAAATTGTAAATAAATTTTGAATAAGAATTTGCTTTTTATACTTAGATTAGGGTTTGCATATGCATATAGTTTAATTTTATAATAATGTCAATGTGTGATGAATGATGATTCATGCATATTCAAATTCACCATGGTCTACACGAATGACACACGCAGTAGCTTCTAGGGAGTTGGTAAACTCGATTGAGTTCGTATTTATGGTCATAGTCAGAATATGAACAAAATCAAGATTTATCATCTTCTTTTAAGCCAAGATTAGCCTACACTCTTAGGCGATTTTTAAAATCATTGCATATTTCAAAGTTTTTTAAATTCTTTTTCTCCTTTTAGAATCAAATGGGTTATATTCAATCCATATCTGGGGCCATAGTCAGGGATATGTAGAGAATTTAATCCGTGGAAATTCTATAAGGCACAAAAATTCCTTTTCAAACAATTTTCTCATAAATCTTCATAAATCTTTTCTCAAAATAATATTCATATATCATTTAGGTTTAGATTGCATTATGAAAGCATTTCACAGGGCTACACGCCTCTTTCTTTTAATTTATTTCCCCACTTCATCTCAGAAAAATTGATTTTCCTTAAATTTACCCTGATTTTCCTCAAAATCGATTTTCTCAAAAACCCATTTGGTTTTTCAAGGATTTCTCAAGTATTTACCAATCTCAATTCACGATTTTCCAAGTTATATTCTCAATCTTGAAGTTCTAATTCAGAGAAATCAAGTTTTTCCAAAGTTATTTAAAATTTCTTTAGAAATCAATTTTCATAAAGCATCAAAGATTTCTTCAGAAATCGATTTTCCTTTCTTCAGAAATGTTTTCCCAACCATGATTAACAATTTTCAAAGTATCATCTTTTCCAAGAATTTTCCAAGAATTTCAAATCTCTGAAGCATACATCATGTTTTTCAATAAAAAATTTTCAAAGTCATAGCACATGCCTGATTCTTTGTGCATTTAGGAATAGAACATCGATTTAGACAAGTTGAATAAAGCAAAATACATGATTGATCATTGGTACAATTACCCCTAGTAAAGGTGCCAGGAATGGTTGAACCTCGTACCGACAGGCGAGTCCCATTCTTCAAAATTATCCTGCATTTTAAAACGGAGGCGAGTTATTTTCAAAATCTTTTTCAAAGGTCAGTTTGACTTGCAAAAGTAAAATTTTGCAATGATAACACAGACATGCACGACATGCTTGTATGTCGATGAATGGTTTAAAGGTTTATGACAAACCTCATTGTGCGATAATGCACTGTATTATAGAAAAATTATGTAAGCATACATGATCGCCTTCATAGGCAAGATGCTTAATTTGGTTTAAAAGACCAGAGCATATTGAATAAGATATTGGATATAAGAAGACCTGACACACCCATTTATCTTTTAGTTCTGTCAAGAGAGAGGATAAGAGGTACAAACTCCGATGGACAATGTTGTCTACAACTATACTCCTTGAGTGACAATGGCTCGATGTCCCCGGTCATCAAAGTTAGGGGACAGGGCTACCAAATATTATCCTAGGTGGTACATCACATAAACATCTGCATAAGTTTTATTGCATCCCTCGTTTATTCTTGCCTCTAAGAAATTCCCTCTTGGTCTCTTAAATTGTTCCCATTGGAGCGAACTCAGCTAGTCGTTCATGTTATAAATTTACGTAAAATAATAAACCCTTGGACGGTCTCAGTTGTTTCTACATTTTGTCTTGTGAGTACCCAGAGGTCGATAATTATTGAAACAAGTTTATGATGTTCACTTTTTTTCTTTTAAAAATCAAATGTCGTGGAATATGATAATGCATATGTTAGTCTTGTTATCTGGTCTGTTGTCATTGCACTTACCAGACTTTCATGAGTTTGACACATTTTATAAGATACAGGTGATGAATAGATGGATGATGTAGGTAATAGTGTGATGACGCAATGATATCAAGAATCCACTTTATTTGTTGTTCGCTTCTAGATATTTTATAAGGACTTTTGTATAACAATATTTTCATCTAAAACCCTGTTTTGAATCTTCATGGTTTTGAATGGATATATGAAAATGCATACCCAAATCCAAGATATTTGGGGACCCAATTTGTTGGATGAAAAATTCGCCTGTAATCCACCTAAGGTTAGCCGACTTGTTCTTTTCAAATATTGTTTTCGTTGCACTATCATTTTTATCTCTGAAAAAGAATCGGTTATTAAAATTTTAAATTTTTTATAACATTTACAAGTTTAAGATTTTGGGGTGTTATTGCTTTGGTATCAGAGCGATAGAAAATATTATAATTCTTGATCATCCAACATATGCATTGCACTATGAGTATGTATTTTTTTTCCAAGTTATTATTCTTGTAATAACATCATGAAACTCATTATGACTTAGAAACACTAAAGGATTTTATATTCTTTTGAGTAGATGTCTGACAACGAGCCAGTCGAGACACACACGACAACCATTTGATGCATGAGCCTTCCTACCTACGTTAAAATGGTGAACCCCAAAACAATCTATGCAGAAATGGCATAAGGTAAGGGTTATGATACGGTAACCTAGGTTCTGATCAAATTGGAGAACTTTATTTCAAGGAAACATGTGAACCCTAAATAGGGAATCATTTATTGTATTCAATTTAATACAAATTCATGGTTTGATTTGTTTTATGTTTAAAATAATGGTTGAGTTGTATGTATTAAATTTGTAATGTGCCTCGCACCCTCGAGATATTTTTTGCAATGTTTTAAAATTATTCATTTAAAAAAAATCATATTTTTCGAGGGTCAGTTTGGGGTCATTGTAGAGTTGGTATTAGATCTAATCAAAACCACCACCATAAATCATAAACTTGTACTCCAGAAGTTGTCTCAGCATCACTGGTAAGAGGTATCTTGTGAATTTTTATTTCGTTATTGTCTTGTAATTATAAAAATTACTATTTTGGCAATATGGGTAGTTATAATTGACTATGACTGCATCTGAAACTATGTATAATCAAATGTGCCAGAGTAAGACATCATTATTGACCGTGACTGCATCTAAAACTAGAATTTGTGGATGACTGACTGAAGCTTCATTGAGGATGAACAAACCTCCACATCTCTTACCTTCAGCGAGGTTTCGCTTCCTGTGAAAGTCCTTCACAAAGATGGAAGAAGAGAAAGAAATACAATAGTTAGATTGATCTGTTTTGAAACTAATACAAGATTATATTTAATATTGGAAACAAGAAAAGTATTTGGGAGATACAAAGGACCATAGGGAGTATTGATGATGGCGGTTCCAATGTGGGTAATGGAATGTAACTTTCTATCACCTGTGACTATTCTTCCATTACCATAATAGGGATTAAGATATGTGAGTTTACCTAAATTACCTGTGACATGGTTGGCAACACCCAAATCTAAAAACCAAGTGCTTGATGACGTAGTCTGAGGAGTAGAGGTGGTGGCTTCCCAAGTGGGCAGATATGAAGAAGCTTGACATGGTGGATAAATGGGTGATGTGGGCTGCTGATAAGTTCCTCTGACCAGTTAGATCCGTGTAGATTTCCAATGCCATGCATGCCGAATTGAGAAAAGGAGGTGCTCAAGGAATCCATATCCTAATTATTCTCTAAAGGAAAAGAAGGTTAAGCCCCTGTAGAAGCAATAAATTGTGTTGGTCGTGGGCTTCATCCCGCTCTCATGCTGGCGCCTTGTGGTGCAAATTGACAAAAATGAGCTGGATGCATAACTGTAGGCGGACGATATGTTGGAATATACCTCCAATAACAGTTTGAGCACGAATGTCCTCGCTTACCACACATTTGACATGTAATGTTCTGACGATTGTCATTTGTGTTGGAAGTATGGGGGTTAGGAAGAATTCCTTGATTTTGATTGTCATATTGATTTCGGCCTCTTCCATACCCACGAATCAAGGTGGCAACAATCATTACTTCATGACTAGGTTTATCTTCTTTCTTCTTTGTTGAGATGCTAAAATTCTATTCAAATTCAAGTAACAAGGATCTAAGCTTGTCAAAATTACCTTTTTTCTTGAGACCCATATACATCGCTTTAAACATATTGTACTCATCTCCCAATCCACGTAGGGTCTTGTTGTACACATCCTCATCTGACAGTAGACTCCCTATAGCTGCCAATTGGTTTGTGATATACTTCACTCGATCTAGAAATTCTACCATATGTTTATTTCATCTCTTTAAAGAATCAAACTCATATTTCAGATGATACACTTTAGGAGTAGAGATCTGCTCATACCACCTGTGAAGGACTTCCTAGAGTTCTTTTGTTACTCTTGTTGGAGTATGTAATAGAACTTGTTTGGAAGCAGTTGCCATGATGAAGGTCACAATCATCTGATCATCTTTGAACCAAGCATTGTAATTTGGATTTTTAATGTATACAGCTTGTTCGGAGTCACCTTCTTTGACTATCTCCTTATTCTTTTCCTTTAATTTTTCTTTGGTAATAGGCACAAATTCCAAGGGGAAGTTGTGGATCCATTGAGGTGCCCAATCAGGTTATGACTGCAAATGGATGGAATAATTTACTTTTTCCAAGTTATGAAATTAAATTCATCCAACTTTTCATAAACAAGTTGGTTCAAGAATGAAAGGTGAGGGAATGTGAGGAAGACATTCAAAATAAAAAGGGATGATGGCCCAAGTTAGAAGAAAAAATATTCAGATTTAGAATAAGCAAAAAATATTGAAATCGATCATACAAGCCTTTTTTTTTAACCTTATATTGGGTCAAAATTTTGCTGACAAGTGAGAAGCACTATGAAAGAAAACTTATTTGGTTAGATCTGGATCAAATAGCCTTAGGTTAATCTGAATAAGGAAGACAAGATCAAAGAAGACTGAGTTGGGGACGAGGGTGTTGGCTCAACAGTCAGTCTGAGTCGCACATTGTCCCAAACTGGGACAGAACTGAGCCTGGCTCGGTCCTCCAACAAGGGAAGGGGTGAGGTCGATGGCCAAACCACTCTTGGAGGCAGCGGACAGCCAAGGGCCCCCTGCCCACCTCTGTGGGTGTGGGAGGGAGAGACTAGAAAATAAGGAGAGATGAGAGGGTTAGGAGGGTGGATCCCTCCTGTTGATAACAGAGAGAGACAAGAGAGGTAGGAGGGCAACACCCTGCTGCCAAAAAATAGGGAGATATGAGAGGGGCAGAGGGTGGTGCACTCTTGTCGATAATAGAGGGAGACGAGAAAGGCACCCTTCTGCTACAAAACAGGGAGAGATGAGAAGGGCAGGAGAGCATCACCCTCTTGCTGATCACAGAGGAAGACGAGAGAGGCAGGTGGGTGGTGCCCTTCTATGGAAAAACAAGGAGAGTTGAGAGGGCCCTCCTGCTGACCACATAGGGAGACGAGAGAGGTAGGAGGGTGGCACCCTCCTGCTGGTAATACAGAGAGAGAGAGCACTTACCGTCAGCTGCCGAGGAGAAATGAGAGGGTAAAGGGAAGAGAAACCATAGAGAGAGAGGTAGCATGAGAGTTCAGAGACGAGAGAGGGGGAGTTCAAAATAAAAAGAACCCCCCTTAGGGGTTTTAAATAGGGGAGTAGAGAGAAGTCAGTCTGATGATTTTGATAGGGGGTGTCAACATCCCTAGTTGGATCTAGGTTGGATCCAACCTAAATCTGACCCATACGTTTGATAAAAAACTGGATTGGGTTGGGTCCGGACCCAACTCAACACCTTTTTTTCTTCTAATTTGTGTATACATAATATATATATATATATATATATATACCCATAAATAAGAAAAGGAAGGGCATGTGTTTTGGATTTGGATCTTAAAAGATCCAAATCAAAACAACCATAAAATGAGAACTATACCAAAAGGTATGTAGTTGAATCATATCTAGATTGGATTCTGATTCCAACCTATGTGTTTGTGCTTGTGTTTTTAATCAGTTTGGATCCAAAAGGATTTAAAGCCTAAATATTTTACGCGATACCCATGTTTATTTATCTTGTTTGGATCTTGGATCCAAACATATGTATCTGTGTATTACTTCTAATATATATATATATATATAGAATTAGGTCTTCACTTGTTTTGAGCATGGATCCCTATATTTGGATCCAATTTTAGACTCCAAATCAATATGGATCTCCTAGGAACCAAGTTGATTTGAGGTTGGATCCACTTCATGGATCTAGACTTAGGTCTTAATGGTTTTGAGTGCTCTGAATCTCTCCAGTGTTTCATTCTTTCTCAAATACTTTGAACCCAGATCGGGCCCACTAAATGGATCCGAGTCTTTGTTATATGATCTATCAGCTTGGATCCATCAACATAACAAACTCAGAGATTCAGTGAACCTCTCAAGTGTCAAATGTACCATCAGAACGGGGTTTTATGGATGTCAATCTATGTGGATCTTCAATCGAGATCCAGATCCATAATGTGTTTGATGAAGCTTTAAATGCTTTTAATATCCAAAAGTTCATCGATTTATTCATGGTCGATAAATTTTCATAAAATATTGAAATAAACATAGCAAATTTACGGTCTTTACAATACAGATGTGAATTTCTCATAAATCGACCATGCCCAACACATTTATGCTGTCAAAACTGCAAAAAAAACACTAAAAGAATAGAAAAACCCATCAAGCACGTATCGCAAGCACCTAATGTTCAAGCATCTATGCTTTACTATATATATATATATACATATATATTATACTATATATACAAATATGTATATGTACAATTTAACACGCCCCCTCAAACTTACGGTAGGACAACCAAAAGCTTGCCTAAAAGGAAGTGAAACCTAGGAGCAGAGAGTGGTTTGGTAAAAACATTTGCCAACAAGTATTCAATTGTGACATATGTTAGATCAATGGTTCTTTGAAGATATTCTTCTCGAATATAATGGCAGTCTATCTCGATGTGCTTGGTTCTTTTGTGAAAAATATTGTTGTTAGCAATGTAGATAGCATTCTTGTTATTGCAACACATCTTTGAATCTCCTAGAATCTTGATTCCCATTTTAGCCAGCAATCTTCTCAGCCACACCACCTCCATTGTGGTACTAGCTATGATCTGGTACTCGACTTTAGTTGAGGAGAGGGAAACCTTATGTTGCTTTTTACATCACAATAAAATCAATGATTCACCTAAGAAAATACAAAAACCTGTGTTTGAGTACCTATTATTAGGATCACCTCCCCAGTTTGCATCTGTATATGCAAGTAAATTTAATGCAAATGAGGAAGACATAAACAAACCTCAAGAAATAGAATTTTTTGGATATCTAATAATATGCAAAACAACTCCCATGTGAACAAATGTAGAAGCATGCTGAAATTGACTAGCTATGTGTATAACATGTGCTATATCGGGTATAGTATTTGTCAAGAAAAAAAGAGCTTTGAAGAGCTTTGTATAAGGAGTTGGATCATCTAGAGGCTTCCGATCACAATTTTCATTTTGACATTTGCTACTTCAAGAGTGTCAACCTTTTTGTTATCTGATATACCAGACCTAAGAACAATATCATAAGAAAACTTAGAGAGACAATAAATACTTTTTAGGAAAATAAGAAACTTCTATTATTAGAAAATAACATAAAAAACTGAATTCAATAATTTTAAAACTAGTTGTAAAAATATTTTTAATATGTTGAACTCCTTGTTTGTCTCCTTCAACGATTATCATATCATCAACATAAAGAAGTAGAATGACAGTACCTGCATCAGAATTCTTAACAAATAAAGTCATGGCAGTCACACATGATCTAAAACCAATATCAAAGATAACATTGCTAAATTTAGTATTGTTAAAAATGTGCCTCAGGGTGCAAAAAATGCACCTCGCCTTAGGTGGAGGCCCCTTGTGCCTTGAGGCGCACGTAAAAAGCATAAAAGCTCTTGGGCATATGCCTCATATGCCTTGAGGCGTAACCCTCAGGGTGAGGCACACCCCTTTTTTTATATGGTCATCAAAATTGAAAGAATCTCTTTACTCTCAACTTTTTTATGGACAAAATGTTGATCAATTTCAACATGTTTCATTTTTTCATGTTGAAAGGATTGGTAGCTATAGCAACAACACTTCTATTATCACAAAACAGAGGAGATTGAGAGGGTTGTTATGCAAGTTGACTTGTAGATGTGTAGTCCATAGAATCTCGGTAGTAATGGCTGCCATAGCACGATATTCTGCCTCAGTACTAGATCGTGCAATTGTTTTTTGTCGATAACTAGACTACAAAACAAGATGTTATCCAAGGAAGACTGCATTGTTATAATACTGTGTATATATTCATACCTGACTAATATACATATATTTATACAATATACATATATCAAGGGTATTTTGGTTATTTTATAATATGTATTTTAGTACAGTCTATTAGGGACTGAAAAGTCTTTTTTATTTTTATTTTATTTTTGTTTATTTAAAATATAAAGTCAATATGACTGTTGGGAGGACAATCCAACAAATGTTGGACTCCCTTAAAGCAATGTGAGGCTCTATAAATAGAGCCTCACCTCTCTATATATTTTCATGTTTTTCTAAAGCATTTGATGTGTGTTAATATAATAGCTTTTTTATTATGCTCTTGTGAGCTTTGTGCCTTTGTGATTTTGTGGGTTTTATATTTTTGTGTATCTCTTTTATGAGATTGTTATCGGTCCATTAGAAACCATATTATATTTGTGCACTTGTATAGCCCTTTGTTGGCATTGGAATTATGCACTCTTGTTTCATTACATGCATAGCCACTGACAAATCGCCTGAAGGAAGGATCGCTTGCCTAATCCGCATCGGAATAGTCAAGGATGATAAGAGGTAAACTATGAGGAGTCCTGAAAGAGGGTCGTTTATAAACCAGCCCATCACATACAGTGCCCATGACATAATGTAAAATGCTTTTAATTGCTTCCATGTGGCTAATACGAGGTGATTGCATAAATCTCGTGACTTGGTTAGTAGCATACACCAAGTTGGGCCTTGTGAATGTAAGATACCGAAGAGCTTCAATGAGGCTTTGAAATTGCTCTAGAAATGACAATAAGAGATCATTTGGGTCATCATCAACCAACTTGGCACTGGCAACAATGGGAGTAGGAATTGGCTTGCAATCGGTCATGCCAAAGTGAGAGAGAATATCCAGAGCATACTTTCGTTGAGATAAAATGAGAGAGTTGTTGGTTTGATCAACCTCTATACCAAAAAAGTATGTCAAGGGACCTAAATCTTTCATATGAAATTGCTTTCAAAGCATGGACTTCATATGTGAGATTCAGACTGGAACATTACCTGTAAGAATAAGATCATCTACATAGACAACAATAATAGTGATATGAAGTTGATCAACACGAACAAATAACGAGTAATCACACTAACTTTGAACAAATCCTAAAGTGCGAAGAGCAACACTAAATGTTTCAAACCATGCCTGAGAAGCTTGCTTCAAACCATATATAGCCTTTTGTAAGCGAAGGACCGTGGAGCCAGTATCTGCCTCGGGGTATCCAAGAGGATGCCCCATGTATACTTCTTAATGTAATGTGCCATGAAGAAAAACATTCTTCACATCTATCTGACTAAGAGACCAGCCATACGTAGTAGCAAGAGATAGCACTACATGACTAGTGTTGATTCAAACGATAGGACTGAATGTTTCATTAAAATCAAGTTCATGTTCTTGAGTATATCCTTTCGCTACCAAACATGCTTTATATCTTTCAATGATGCCATCAGCCCGATATTTAATTTTGTAGACCCAACAACATCCAATAACATTTATACTAAAAGGTCTAAGTACTGCTTTCCAAGTATTACACTCATATAGGGCTGAAATCTCCTCATTCACGACCTCAATCCATTTAGGATTATAATAAGCTTCATGATAAAATTTAGGCTCTTGACTAGAATCAATGCATGCAGCAAAAATCTCAAACTCAACAGAGAAGGCATCATAACTCACCCATCATTGCAATGGATGTCTAATCTGTGTAGATCGTTTGGGCTGATTCTACTGAGTTACATCTACACATTCAGCTGCAGAAGAAGAGACTGAATTTGGCAAGATAGGTATAGAAGTTGAGGAAGCAATCTGTCTAGTGTTAGAAGGATGAACAATACCTTCATTTGGAATACCCTGATTGCATCCAAAAACATGTTTTTGGATAGCAACTTAATAGAACAAATGATTTAAGCTGATTTGCATCATCAAGAGGAGATTGTGCAGCATTATGATCAATACATGAAGCATTTGTCATAGCATTACTAGGTTGTCCAGGCATAGTTGATTGCACAACTGATTGGTCTTAATTTTGGGGAACACATGATGGCGAAACAAACATGTGATGGTTGTTGTCATTGTTAATAACATCAAACTCATTTTCACGAAAAGTAACATGTCTTGAAATGATCAACTTGCTAGTGACAGATTTAAAGCAATGATACCCCTTGTACACATCGTCATATCCAACAAATTTGCATACATGTGCCTTAGGTGAAAGCATATCACATAATGAACTATGGACGTGCACAAGACATCTACTCTCAAAAGTACATAAAAGAGAGTAATCGGGTTGCTGCCCATGAAACATAAAATAAGTAGAATAGCCTCCAAAGTGAAGTAAGAGGCATGCAGTTAATAACAAAGGCTGTTGTATAAAATGCTTCAGTCCATAGGCTTGGCTGAATTTTGGACTCTTCCATAAGAGTAAGAGTTGTTTCTAAAATATCTATGTTTTCACTCAACCACCTCATTTTGCTGAGAGGGTCGAGGGAAACATAACTCATGTTTAATTCCATGTGCATCTAGGTAATTTGAAAAGGCCACAAACACATTCACCACCACCATCACTATGAAAATGAAATATTTTCTGGGAAAACTTATTTTCGATAAGAGACTTTGATTTTTGAAAGATAGAAAAAACTTGATCTTTGGTTTTCAATAAATATATCAAAGTATAACAAGAAAAAGCATCAACAAATATGATATAGAAATGAGATCTAGACAAGGACATCATGAGCGTAGGGCCCCAAACATCAGAATGAATTAACTCAAGAAAAAATAAAGCTCTTTTATTAGAAATACCAAAGGGGAGCTCATAACTCTTACAAATTTGACACTGAACACATGACAAGGAACGAATCATGGACTTATTCTTTAAAGGAATAAGATCTTTATTATATAAAACTTCAAGAAAGGATGAGTTACAGTGACCCAATCGCTTGTGCCATAGTAAGACATCATTATTGACTATGATTGCATCTAAAACTAGAATTTGTGGATGACTGACTGAAGCTTCATTGAGAATGAACAAACCTCCACATCTCTTACCTTCAGTGAGGTTCTGCTTCGTGTGAAAGTCCTTCACAAAGACGGAAGAAGAGAAAGAAATACAATTGTTAGATTGATTTGAAAGTTGAGAAACTGAGACAAGATTACGTTTAATATTGGGAACAAAAAAAGTATTTGGGAGATACAAAAGACCATAGGGAGTATTGTTGATGGCGGTTTCAATATAGGTAATGGAATGTGTCTTTTCATTACCAGTAACTATTCTTCCATTACCATAATAAAAAATATGATGTGTGAGTTTACCTGCATCACCTGTGACATGGTTGGCAACACCCGAATCTAATAACCAAGCGCCTCACGATGGAGTTTGAGGAGTAGAGGTGGTAGCAGCCTAAGTGGGCTGATCTGAAGAAGTTGGCCATGGTGGATAAATGGGTGATGTGGGTTGTTGATAAGTTTTCCCTAACCATGTAGATCTGTGTGGATTTTCAATGCCACGCATGTCGAATTGAAAAAAGGAGGCGCTCAAGGAATCCATATCCTGATTATGTCCTGAAGAAAAAGGTCTAGCCCTTGAAAAAGCATTAAAGTGTGCTAGTCATGAGCCCCGTCCCCCTCTCATGTCACTACCTTGTGGTGCAAATTGACGAAAATGAGTTGGATACGTAATTGTAGATGGACGATATGTTGAAACATACCTCCAATAACAGTTTGAGCATGAATGTCCTTGCTTACCACATATTTGACATGTAATGTTCTGACGATTTTCATTTGTGTTGGAAGTATATATGTGGGTTAGGAAGAATTCCTTGATTTTGATTGTCATATTGATTTCGGCCTCTTTCCCGCCCATGATTTGAGGTGGCAACAATCATTACTTCATGACTAGGATTAGCTTCCTCCTTTGTTGAGATGCCAAAATTTGATTCAAATTCAAGTAACATAGATCTAAGCTTGTCAAAATTATCATTTTTCTTGAGACCCATATACATCACTTTAAACATATTGTACTCATCTCTCGATCCATGAAGGGTCTGGCCGCACACATCCTCATCTGACACTGGACTCTATAGCTACCAACTGGTTTGTGATATACTTTACTCGGTCTAGAAATTCTGCCACATTTCCATTTCCTTTCTTTAAAGAACCAAACTTAGATTTCAGATGATACACTTTAGGAGTGGTGATATGCTCATACCACCTCTGAAGGACTTCTCAAAGTTCTTTTGTTGTTACTCCTAGAACTTGTTTGGAAAGAGTTGTTATGATGAAGGCCACAACCATCTTAGCATCTTTGAACTAGGCAATGTAATCTTGATTTTTAATGTATATAGCTTGTTTGGAGTCACCTTCTTTGACTATCTCCTTATCCTTCTCCTTTGATTTTTCTTTGATAACAAGCACAAATTCCAAGAGAGCAGATGTGGATCCATTGAGATCCCCCATCAGGTCATGAGTGCAAAATGAATGAAATAATTTGCTTTTCCCAAGTTATGCAATTAAATTCATCCAACTTTTCATAAATAAGTTGGTTCAAGAACAAAGAGGTGAGGAAATGTGAGGAAGACATTGAAAATAGCCCAAGTTAGAAGAAAATTTATTCAGTTTCAGAATGCAAAAAATATTGAAATCTATCACAAAAGACTTTTTTTTAAACTGTGGATTCAGATATGTGTGTGGGGACTAATGAGAATCTGAATTAAAACTAGAGAAAAAGTTCAACCTTATTGGGTTGAGATTTTGCTGACAAGTGAGTACTATGAAAGAAAACTTTTTTTTTATCAGAAATATTGAAAACTCCTTTTTTTAATCTGAATAAGAAAGACAAGATCAAAGAAGACTGAGTTTAAGAGCGATCAGATCCAGGACACGAGGTGTGGAAAAGGAGTCTTTAGGAAAACAATAGACGATATCTAGATCTAATTTGAGGTGATCAGATCTAGATCGACTGAGACTTAGAATAACTTCTGAATCTGGTATGATGTGACTAGATTTTGGATCAATAAGGAGAACAATAAACAAAACAGAAAGTATCAGATGTGATCAGATCTGATGCTACTCACAAACATCAATGTCATGCAGGAAATAAAACATTCTTTTTCAAAAATATTAGGCAATTAAGAAATTAGTTTAAGCAAGCATTTTATGTAATTTACATTCTCATGACATAATTAGAATTTTCATGCCTCCACAATAAAAACTTTTTTTTTTCACTTTTCTAAAGTTTGCAATTATCTATAATTTTTTCTCAGAAAGTCAAGTATTATCGTGTTATTTCTCATTTATCATCACTTGTATATTTTCTGCACAGTATTTCACAATTACTTTTAAGCAATGAATTTTTTCTTAAGCTTATTCTTTTTTTTCAATTTTTCAGTCAAGCACTATTTCAAATTTCTGGTTTTCGTGACCCGTGTAGCGAGCTTTAGGTCAATGACTCCGTCACTGGATCTTCCATTTTAATAGTTTACGTATAGTCTTCTTCTTTATCATGTGCAATGTCTATATCTATTAGGATTTCTATGAAGTCCATGTAACGAGCTTTCGAGTTGGTGGCTCCCAAACCAGATGGCTTTAGGCACCAGGTGTAAACACCCTTCAGGCTCTACTTGTTTGAACCAAATAGGTCACAGATATCGACTAGACAAAGAAGTGATTTCCTTCGTTATCCTTTTTGTCATGAGACTCAAACACTTTAACTTGTGTCTGAGCTTAGCTATTGGGAATCCTGAAGACATCAACAACTAAATGTAAGCTCTTTTTCTTTTAAACTCATTTTTCTTTATATTTTTTATTTGTTTAGTTTTTCAAAAATATTTTGTGCATACTTATACTTTAGTGATTCAAAACAATTCTAACATTCAAATACTATCTTTTCTTTAAAATTTACATAAATAACTACTCCTTTTTAGATTAGTTTAGAAAAAAAAATCACATGGGGCTTTAAATTTTTTAAATTGTCAGATTATGTCAAAAACATTGATAAATGCTAAAAACTTGTTTCTTAAAGACCTAATTCTATGAGTTTTAGCTACCTGAACAGAAAAAAAAAATTAGTGTGTGCATCTATACCATCCCCCCATGCTTGAATGACACTATCCCTAGTGGCATACAAAAAATGCAAATATGCAATGCAGATGCACACTAACGAACAATAAAATGAATATGGGAGAAAAGAAAGATACCACCTGATTATATGCAGGGTCTCTTAAGTTGATACTTTACTTGACTTTGCACCACCACTATGCATATACGAATGCATAGTTTTCTGCTAGTCTGGCCAATGGTATGCTCCTAAAGTCGTGTCCTATGTCTGGTAACTGGCAACTCATACACAAAGGCATCACATAATATGCATACCTGCATGACAAAAAGAAAATCCCAGTCAAAATAAATAGCATTCTATTCCTATTATAAACATATGATACACTGCCTTTGCTCAGATTTTGCCCTATTTCTCAATGGAATTCTGGCATATTCAGCTCGGAAGTCATAAGTTCCTTGCTCTTGGGATTCAACACAGGTTGGCTCGGTAGACTACCCTCGGTTCTCCTCGTTAATGCATTTGCTAACTGGCACATCTGCGTTTCAAGTTTGGCTATCGAATGGGTATGGGAGTTAAGCATTTGGTTACACTTCTTCATAGCATTATGACTCGAGGTTTTCACCTCTTGTAATGCTTGAAAAATCTTCTCCTCAAAAGACAATTGTGAAGTTGTCTCCTAAGGGGTAACCATGGAAAAGGTTGGAGAGAGCTGGGGGTAATTTAGCCTCTGAAATGATTGAGTAAATGTATTAGGACTAACCTGGTGAGACTGAGGGGCAGAGACTAGGGCTTGTTGATTCTTCTATAAAAAATTAGGGTGGTTTCACCAACCCAGATTATATGAAGATGAAAATGGGTCATTCAAGGGATTGTTGAACCCCTAAGCAGCTTGAACTTATTAATAAACAAATTCAGGGTACTGAATTATCATAGGGTACTCAGTGACAGAATGTGCCAGACTAGCACAGAGAGCACACACTTGATGAATGAGGGATGATTCCACGAGAAGTTGATCTAGCTTCTGCAAAAGCATATCCACTTTGCTTTGCAGCGCAGCAGTCGGACCAATCTCTAGAACACCACCTTTCTTGAGAATGTTGGGTGTGGGTCTCTCGATGCAGGATGTAGAAGCATGATGTAATAAGTTTTCTGCTAAAGTGTCAAACAATCTCCATGCCTCTTCCTCGCTCTTCAACATGAATGTCCCTCCACATGAAGAATTGATCATCTGACGATTCCTATCAGACAATCCATCATAAAAACTATGCACCAATTGTCATCTCGGCACCTGATGATGGAGACATTTTCTAAGGAGATCGTTTATCCTCTCACAGGTCTCATGAAACTGCTCACCATCTAGTTCTGAGAAGCTAGTGATGACTCACCTAAAATGGTTTGTCCTACCTATGGAAAAGTATTTTTTCAAGAACTCTTTCTGCATCTGATCCTAGAAACCTATTTCTATGGAATCTAAGGACTTTAGCTAATACTTGGCCTTGGCCTTCAATGAGAGCGAGAAAAGGATCAATCTCAAAGCATCGTCCCCAAAATTTTGTATCTTCACTATAGAACAGATTTTGAGGAACTCGTCTAAGTGCCTATAGGGATCCTCGTAACTAAGGTCATAAAAATATGAGAGCATCTAAATGACACTGGCCTTAATGTCGTATTGGGGTGCTCTTATATTGAGTATTCGAATGCAGGATGCCTAGATGTACTCCGTAGGAACGGAGTACTCCCTCAATGGACGGGTAGGAGCTAGAGCTGGAGGATGTAAAATTCTCTCTAGGTCATCGACAAAAGAATGCAACAGTGTACCTAAAGCTCTTCACCCCTACATACACTGGTGCTAAGACTAGATGTATGAAAACGATCCTAATCTATCTAAACTAAACTAAACATAAAATAAAGCACAAAAACACAAAGTAAAAACAGTAAAACTAATCTAAACTATGTCATAACTATTTAACTATTTTATGAAATTAAAATAACAAAAAAATAAATCTAAATCACAAAATTAACAAATATAGAAAATCACAAACTATGTTCTCTAAAACTCACATGTCTATTCGCTCCTTGAATCATGCAGTTTAGTGAATCCTACAAAATAGTACGTGAATCCTATATTCACGAGCTATGTTAAATCTTATATTTACTTACTAATCCTACTAACTAAATAAGAAAGAAGAATAAATGAATATTAATAAATTGAAATATTAGAAATAAAAGAATATCAATCGTTGTTCCCTAGCAACGACACCAAAATTTGGTTGATCTTTTTGCAATGGTATTTTTAAAACATGGTTTTCAATAAAAGCTTTGGAAAATTGTCAACCAAAAATATAAAAACTGACTTTCCACTTTCGTAGCGAGTATGGGTCGAATCCTCAAGGAACGGGAGGATATTCAAATTAAATCCAATAATTTCAATTTATTAATATTGCAACTGTTTACACTAAATGAAAACAACTATAATTAAGTTACAAAATAAAAATTAATCAAAACAAATCCTAAACTAAGTTGCTCAAGCCTTCTTCAGGTTATAGGGCCATTTCTATCATTTCACCAATTCAAGCTTTCTCATGCTTGACGAAATTAACCTTCAACATGTAGCTACTTGTCAACCTCAAGGGCGATCTGATGACTGAGGAGGGAGGAAGAGCGGTTGATGGAAATGGTCTGCACAGCCAGTACATCCTCCAATGAGATGTCTTTCTTCTTAGCGTTGTTGCACCCACTTGGAAGCTGATTTGAGAAGAGGGTTCAAAGAAGAGAGGAAGAGGGTCGTATGGAGAGAGGGACGGTCAGCCACGTTGGTGTAGACAGCACACCACCAAGGTGAAGCTCCCACGTAGTCTGTAGCACCTGCAAAAGAGAAAATGCATCACATAAAGAATGACAAAAACAAGGACTGAAATTAAGAAGAAGAAGAGAAGACACACGCACGAAGGGGGGGCATGTGAGAGAGAGGGAGAGAGAGAAGAGAGTTGGGCATGTTTTCCAAAGCTCCAAAAATGCCAACCCTAAAAAAAATAACTATTTATAATTCTAAGTTAGTCCTATTTCTAAAAACTACCTAATTGTAATATGAATTCTAATTAAAAGTTAAAACTATGTATTATTTACCCACAACTACCTAAATGCATTAGAAAGAGGTGGTTTTCAAAAAATATTCATAGAAAACACTTTAGATCATGTAGGTTTATGGATCTACAGGGTTTGAGTCCAGTCTGAGATCCAAACTTGAGCTCTGGGTCGGATCTGGTTCCGTTCTGCCTCAAAAATTGATCCAAAACCTTAAAAATGCATTATTTTCCTTGTTTTAACTCTGATTCAAGTGAAATTCGAACTGAGACCTCTTTATATCTAAATACATCAATACATGGGTTCTGAACCTTAAAAACACATAAAAATGCATGATTTTTTTATAGAAATGATGTGCATTTCATGCATCATCAATTAACAAGGATTAATACACAGTATGTATCAAAACACAATATATAAATATAGGAATAACTATAAATCAAAAGTTTAAGTACAATGAAGGAACAAATACCTCAAACAACATCAACACCCTGACAAGATTTTTTCTTTCGCTCTTCGTGCTACTCAAACTTGCATACAGGAATGCAAGTGTAGCTCTCTTCATGCATATTGATCGACGTGATCCAGGTCTTCCAACAGTTTGATGTACGATGCATGGACTAACTTTCTATCAGTGTCAATAATTAAGCATGAGCCAAAGAAGTATAGCAAAAGTGCTTTCACCATCACCCTACTACCGCCCTTCCTTCCAACACACGGTAGTTTTGCCTTCATTCTCCTTGCCTTACTGGGGTCATAATTGCTCCTAAGTCATAAAAACTTGATATTATCTACTTTGAACGCATCATCATCTGCTTGCAAATAAATATCACACAACTGCTTAAAGTATTTGCATCGCTATCCACTAACTGACTCTCCATGTCACTTTAATCCTATTATTTATGTGACGTCCTCCAACGTGATTATCATCTCAAAATCTCTAAACTGAAATATGTTGGTTGCTGGATTTTAAAACTACACAATAACCTCTAAGAGAGGGTGAATGATGTTCTATGGTGTGATCTCCAAGAATTTATGAAAATGCATTTGATCTAATAACTCCTTCATTTTCTCTGTTAGTGTTAAAAACAGTTGGTGTGCTTGGTTATAGTAGAATCGGTGCATGCAAGATGATGGATCTTCTGAAGCAATTGGCCGAGAATCCTGCAATCCAAATTAATTTTAATCAAATCAGACAATTTTAATGAATTTCTATATTTTACACACATACATGACAAACTAATCAATTCCATTCATGTATAGTAGCAATATATATATATATATATATATATATATATCAATTTAGTCAATAAATTTATTTAATTAGAATAAATAGTAGCAATATATATAATCAATTATACACATACATGACAAACTAATCAATTATATTAATGTCTAGTAGCAAGATATATATATCAATTTAATCAATAAAATCAGTCAATTGCAATGAATTTTTACATGTCCATGAGTATCAGACCTTCTTCTCTGTTGTGACCTCTTCGTTGAAGCATGCACTTTCTCCTGCGCATGGAGAACAACATCAAACTCTTGAGCGGTGTTCGCATCGGACCCAGTCACATGACCCTCAGTTACATTTACTTCTTGAGGAGGATCCACATTAACCTCAACCCCTTGGTTAGGTACTTTCTCCACCCTCTCATCACTGTCACTACAAGTGGCCACATTTTTAGCCTTAATTTTCTAGACACTGACATTAGTAACAACCTCATAGTTAGTTAATGGGTCACCCTTCCCTTCTTTAGATGCTTTCGGGATGGAAGACAAGATTGTACCTGCAAACTGCTTAACTTTTTTATACATTCTGCCTTAGATACTGGTCACTTTTTGTACGACATTTCAAATTTTTTTTTAGCTCACTGCTTGAACATAGTTGCATGTGATTATTGATGGTGTATTTTTTGTGAAAAATGTCGGCCACCCACGTTTTTGGCAATGGATGTGGCTCCTTCTTAACCCACTTATGCACATTAAGTTGTGCTTTTAAATTATCATGATGACTCAGTTCATAGTTTTTCATTGGCTTTTGTTATTATGCTTGAGAAATTTTAAATGATGTGGGTGTGGTCCCTTTGACAGAGTCTTCTTCATATTGGTCATATTGTATTAATATATAGATTCAATTTTTTCTACAATAACAATATAAGGAATATTGAATAAGCATTATAAAAAACAAACAACATATTTGCATTTCAAAAAGCATTAAAAAACACAAAAATAAACATTGTTTCATTAAGTTGTTTAAGTCATTAAACAAATTGAACATTGTTTGATTCAACCATTAAACAAAATGGAACAATGTTTGATTTAGCCATTAAACAAAAGGGCTCACTTTGCTTACCGAAAAAACACATCATCGATGTTTTAATGATAAAATGTCTCTGATAAATAGTTGCTGAAAATAATTGCCTAAAATAATTACTAAAAATATTTGACAAAAATAGTTGCTGGAAGGGAAGCAGGTTGAAGACTATTGGTTGGGGACAAAAGACAAAAAACAAGCCCTAGATTATGCGAAAATAATCAGGTTGGAGACCACAACGGGTTTATATATGATTCGAACAAATATTTCACAACAAATAAGTAGTATCGCATATGTGTCATTCTTTCTCAAATAGTACTGTAAGATATTTGCGATATAAGGTGATTCACAAATTATGTTATACAAGAACGTGTAGTATATGCAAATAAGTAAGATATTTGCAAATTTGGTGGTAAGTGCAATTTTGCACATAAATTTATGTGATTTTAAAAATTATATACAAAAAGTAAGATATTTGTGAAATTAGTGGTAAGTGGACTTTCACAAATATATTTATAAGAAATATGAAATATATGCGAAAGATTATGATATTTGTGATTTTGGTGGTTTTAGTTTCACCAAGATTTTATAAATAAATTTATACGAGTTCGTGAGGTCTAAATTCGTATAAAAAAATCTGCGATTCTAGATTTAAGTGGGTGTTGGACATATTCGATGAGCGGTACAACTTTATCACAAAAATGCCTAAATTCGCAGTTGTGAAAGATAAAAGTGTCCTACTGATGTCTGATATTTACGATTTTGGACATCGAAAGCATATCAAAATTTATAAAAAATTTAGAGAATCGCATCAAATTACCCATACAGTACAATCATTTTTCGTATTATCATTGCATTACTGCTTGAGCAAAGCACATGGTCAAACTTAACAATTATTCGTAGTACACCTTACACAAACAGCCCGCAGGTCTGCGTTTTGAAAACAAATCTAGCTTGGAGTTGCAGTTCATCTTGATGGTATTCGTCTACATGTTTAGAAGATTTTTCTTTTTTTGGATCAACCAATTTTTGAGACCAGAAAGAATGTAGAGCAGAGGGGATGAAAGATGAGTTGTGGGATCAAGAAGGCAATGATGGGTCGGCTTCGACTCACGATGATGATGGTTTTGAAATTGCCATAGAAGGTTAAATAAATACCATTTCAATAAGACGAGAAGTCCGTGATGATTCATGAGCAGTTTGTTTCTCTTCTTCCAACTAAATCTTTCCACATATTGGTTTAAGTTTGGATCTTTATTGGATATCCTTACGACCGAAAAGAGGCACTATTCATCAACTACGTTCACACTAGAGTTCAGATACAAAATGAGACTGTAGACTAGGACACGTGTTGCTTTGATCAGAGGTGGGATGAACAATGACAGCTGAGAATCCAAAAGCTGAGGTTCTTGGGCACAAGGTCATTCTTGTGACCAATTTTCATAGGATTCAAGAAAAGCATTCTCACCCTCTGCGCAAGCCAATGCTATGCCCTGGGAGCAGGGGTCCTAGCCTCGGAGTTTTACGCTGAATAGGTATGGCAAGCTGAGACAGCACGACCAGGTCTTCGTGCCGGGTGCAGTTTCTTCGAGTTATAAATTCAGAAAAAACAAGTGAAAATCACAATCACAACTTGCAGTTTCTTATATCACACTAAACTTGAGAAAGTGCTGTTATTGTGATTTGCAAACACAGAAGCCAAGAAAATTCAAAAATCACAAAGCATTGCAAATGTGCCCTTAAATGAATAAAGCAGAGAGCATCGACAAAATAGCAATCCTGGGTTACTCTCTAGAAGTTTGAGTGGCATTCCTTTTATGCCACTTTGCAAGGATTCCAAAATCAGAATAGAACACTCACACACTTGAGCATATATGCAGGCTCACATGCACAACCAAGCATGTCAATGCATTTGCACACGCACAGATGCAACTACAATGCTGTTCCATATGGCGTACTGTTGGAAAGATAATCACATACACAGAATTGAGGATTGTTAAAATTCAGATTTTTATTCAGGAGTTCATGCCGCATACATTAGAATACAAACTACATTCATCCCCCGAGTGCTCAAGGATGTCTAAGCGAAACTAAGTTTCTACCTGCATGAGTTTGAAAGCAACTCAGCAGATGGTTTATGCGACAATAAAGCAAAACCTCCTAGGAATGCCACAGGATGTGGACTGCTCACTGAGCTACTAAAGCAGAAAGCTTTACAAGACCCCAGGATACAAAAACGATCAAGCAAGTGTATATGCATTTAGCACCAGGCACAAGAGGCAACTAAGGTTCTATTCTTCCAGCCAAGAAACAATGCCCCATCTCTTTCTTCAAGTGTATAGTGCTCACAGTAATTCTGTAATAAATTTCTTATGGTGGAATTAACCACAGAGCTCAGTGGGTAAGGCCTAAACCCAGCCATCATGAAGCGTGACTGCCACTTATCAAGAAGCTCATGTCTTTCTACTCTTTCAGCACCCTCACATGCAATTATGTTCACTATATCACGGGCCACACAGTGCTGCTCAACACTGATACGCTTCTTGTCATCCCTAGGGAGAGCCACATCGATCGATTCAAACATGGCAGTATAGTAACTCAGAGTTTCCATGAATCTGGGGAAGAAACGTGCAGTGTTGGTGTTGCATTCTTGCTCTACCAGAGTAACCACCTTAGGGGATAAACTTTTAACCAAGCGCAGAAGCCTGTCTCTGTGATTGCTCGTGCTTACGCTCTCGTCTGGCATGTGATGAAGCTGGAACGGGAAGTTCACAGCCAAGGCTTCATGTGGCTGAACCTTGAGCATGTCGAGTTCAACATCACATCCAGATATGGCTGCAGCATTGAACTCAAATGGCACATTGTATGACTCAGCAACCCTCGACAGTCTCAGGCTGACTAATGGCAAACCTCCACCTCTGGCATAAGCTGATTGGGCATCATCAATGCCTGTGATGCGTATGTGCGGCGGCCCACCTGGCCTAGCAGCAAGAGCCTGAATCAGGGTAATCCATTGGCTTCCCTGAGCGATCTGGAAATCAATGATGTGAACACTATCTTCACCTTTTAATGCATCAGCAATAGCACCATTTGCAGACATGTAACCGAATTTGAAGTAGGGACAAATTTCATATAGGGAATGCATATAAGAGAGGAGATCAGCACTTGTTGGTTCTTTGCATTTCAGAGACTTGTAGATGGTACTGCCAGATGATGCCAGCCTTGCAATCAATCCTTCCAACATATAAGCGCTTAGTCGCTGGATAGGTTCACCTGAAACTGAAACCATCTGCTTCAATTCATTCATGAACCACTCTGCTAATATCAGGTTGTTATCTGCAACAGATTTTGCAGAGGCAATTAGGACCTGCATCACACCACCTTTTCGAATCTCCAACATTCGTTTCCACGTCTCTGGTCCAAACATTGCACCTCTCTGAAAGGCACTTGCAGAACTATCTCCATACTCCAAATCAGGACCAAGCATTAATCTTTCCAATTCTCTTAATCTGTATTTCAAATCATTTTCTTCTGTTGAGCAAGTAGAACTGTAAGTGTTTTCGGGGGAACGATGCATATCAGGCGGGTATGTCTGAGAACCCTGTTGTGAGACAGGGCTCCGACTTGATGAAAAACTATGTGTTGATGGAGAACTGTCAATGGATTGTCCCATAGCACATGATGACTCAAGAGTGCAATACTGCACTTGAGAGGTAAAAGCAGGAAAATTTCCTCCTTGGAATGCTTCATAGCAGAGTGGACCAGGAGAACCCTGAGAGATGGAATATGAAATGGCATCTTCTGTAGATGATACTTCATGCTGAAAATGATTTTGTGAATTTCCATGCACCATAGAAGGCTGAATTGGTGAATAATTAGTTAGGTAGTTTTCACCAGAGACCAGGAAACACCGACTGTCCATCCTGGAGATACCGTTCTCTGATGTCAACTGAAAATTCATACCGGCAACCAAGACTGAAATGTTTTACTGCCCAAACGATCCAGAAAGTGCTTTGCACTGTATTTTAGGGGTACCAATATGGAAGCTTCACAGACGCACGAATGGGATATCAATTGTTGAACGTGTAGCCATAAGCACGATCATGTCTAGAGATCACCATAGAGCACATCGCTTTCATCTAAGAGTCGGCCTTTCTCATATACATTGGTCCATGGTTCCACAATTATCTGCAGTTATAAAAGCTTGTAAGCTGCAACTGAAATGCTAAAAGTGTAGGAAGATACTAGCATCAGGCACATCACTAGCATCATAATATTTTGAAAGGCTGACAGAATAGTCATTTCAAATATAACAGAACTCATATAAACAGTTCATAACATCGAAAATATTCAGGCAGTATTAGCACATGCATGCAAAACATTAATTTTGTTATTGCTCTACAATGAGATGATCTACAATGGCAAGATTCCTAGTGTCCCAGATGGTCATAATTACCATTCATTTTCATTCTTGATATCCATATTCAAGGCAGCATTTCATTGTCCTTGCGTCTTTTTTTAATCATCAGCATAAAAGTGGTTAACACTAGCGGCAACAGAAGCAAATTTCAGGGGACTCCCATGCCAACAGAGTATAAGAGATTGTGAAGGGTCATTACAACTATAATAAGAATCTAATAGAAGTTTCACTTTCAATATGTTAGAGTCGACAGTGATAAAAATGTTCACAATTTTCATTTACATACTTTGGGCTCTTGCTGAAAAGATTTATCTGTTGTTCTATGTGTGTCCTGCCATTGTGATTTCTTTGAAGTCAAGAGCGGCTTGACAGTATTTTCAATCATCATGGTCATGTAAATTAATCAAATGGAAGAAACAAGAACATGCCCAAATCATAATCCAGTTTCTCACGCTATGTAGAAGTACCAACAACAGTGACCTGAACCAATTTGCAAATGACCTTTCTGTATGAGAAACTATTACCAGACATACCACACACCATAGACTAGTCAAGCAAAGAAAAAGGAATGTGAGTGCAGCTCCATGCCCTCTTGGTAAAAGGAAAAGGATCTATTGTTACAAGCAAGTGCAATATAAGAGCATCTGCATATCAGGACAAAATAGGTGAGATAGGCGTTTCATTATACTCAATATGAGTTTCCTAAGATGACACATGGGCACAGTCCAAAACTGTCTGGCTTGCTATTAAGGAAAAAGAAGGCACCATTGGCTATCCAGAAAGACCAAAGTATGGTATGATATACATGTAAATATTTGCTCAAGACTTATTCCAAGTGATGGCTTTTCTTTCCACTTAATAATCAAATAGTTGTATTGCATCTGATGAACATACACATGAAGCATTTTTTCAGATTCTTCTTAATTTTGACTAGTAAGTATTTTATTTCAGAGGATTTCAGATGGCTTGTCAAAGCATTAAAGTTGGTTTGAACCACTTTTTAAACTTTGATTTGAACTACCTGAATTAAGTGCAAGTACAATTGCAAGTGGTTGAATGTATAAATGTCTGAAGATTCAAACAATCCACTGCCTGGTCCAAGCATGCATATGCTGGAACAGGAATGAAAATTTGGTGATTTACGTTTTCATTGATTTGGACAACTGTATGTATGCCCTTAAATTTACTCTTTAAATAATTTGGGAGACCATATGTAATTCCTTGGATAACTATCGCATAAGCATTGCTGATTTTCCATAATCATGACAGTGTGCAACTTTTCATGTTCAATTATGGTGTCTATAACTAAAAAACCCGTGCCTAGATGCTTGATCCAGAAGGCATCAATATACAAATTCTTGAATAGCTGATCTAGCCAATTCAACATGGGCGGTGTTTCTGTCTTCACCCAGACCTTGCCAATTATTGCAAGACATTCCTCAACTGCACATCTGAAATCTTGAGCACTAACCATCCCCAAATTTACCTAAGTGCTGACTTGCAAGTATGGAATGCGCTTTATAATGGTATCTTTTACCAACTGAAAAATCCAAATGGTATAATTGATCAGGTATGCAGCAGATGCATTTTATTTTCCCTAATTGTTAAAGAACAGAGGTGCCTTGATATCCAATTTCATTAAATCTGCAAGTGAAACTATCACATTTATACAGATTATAAGCCACCAAAATAGATTTACATATTCCAGACTAAGAGCTCTTCATAAATAAATAAATAAATAAATAACACGCATATATATATATATATATGCCCAACTATGTTTGTTGGTTTGAACCAATAAGGATACGAAGATCGGACGGCTTCTGTGTAACCCGTCACCCTTCTTTCCCCTTCCCCTCTTTCCTCTTTCCCCTCTCACTACCTCCACTACCGTCCCTTCTTCCGCCACCCCGCTGACCCTTCCTCCGACTCCTCGACGTCCCTTCCCTGCGGGACGGCCTCCCCGCCCTCCTCTCCCTCCTCTCCCTCCCCTCCCTCTGCCCCAACATCGACATCCACCCTGTCTTCCTTGCCGCCCCTTCCCTGACCTGCCTCTGCATGCTTGGGGGCTGACTACCGGAGAGAGAGAACGCCTTCGGAGGTCGTCCACCGGAGGACCCACCACCACCTCTCTCTCTCTCTCTCTCTCTCTCTCTCTCTCTCTCTCTCGTTACTAGGCTTCACCCAGGCCTAGCCGGACCCTCTTTCTCCCTCTCGTTTCTGCGCTTCACCCAGTCCCAGCCAGTGGATGAGTATCTTCCTCATGTTTCTGCACGTTACCCAGCCCCAACCGGAGGGCGGGGGCACACCCAATCCCAGCCGATGGGTTCTCCCTCTCTCTGGCAAGCTCCAACGAGATGGTAGATGTACCAGTTGCCATATTTGGATGGAAAAAGTAAGGATTGCAGGAAACGTCCCAGCAGCACCATTGCTCCTGAACTATATCACGTCCTAGAAGATGTATGTGAGAAAACCAACAATATCCTATTTTGAACATATCCAGAAATTGAATAGCACACGCACCACACAAAATAGCAAACATGGTCACAAGAAATGGACAAAAAACTGCACTTGTGTGTCAAGAATTCCGATTCAAATGAATAAACCATCACTACTGAAGAACTGTTTAATCTAGAACTAATTCAATTCCTCAAAAGTATACTTGCAAAAACAGATGCACACATACCATCTCTCTCTCTCTCTCTTTCTCATACAGAAAACACGTAAAGCTGAGCCGAGGGAAAGATCAGATTTACAGACCTTGTAGAGAGAAACAAGTGAATTGTGAGGGCAGCTACAGAAGAGAGTCGAGGAACGAATGACGGTGCTCAAAGGAACCACCGAATCAATCATGCGGAGACTTGATAGAACAACAACCACAGCCCAAAGGACAGGGTTTTCAAGGACCGAGTGTGGAAGAAGATGCGGACTCCCTTCCCTTCCCTGTGGGAGCAGAAACTTTGGATTAATGCGTTGGGGCTCGAAGTATGTAATGAAGACAGACACGAGGAAACCGCCTCTCACGGGAAGCCAACCATATCTCCAACCCCCGGTTTTGGCCTGCTTACCAAAAGCACCCATACTTTTGGATAACATTTCAATCCTACCATGGCTTTTGTAAATGATCATCATCAAACAAAAATGAGTTTGTTTACTATCCTACTACTATATGACAGCAAGCGTAAGTAGGGCAAGTTGGGTCAGCGCGGTTAAGTCTACGTGTCCCGGACTGTTTCTTCAAGTAAAACTAAAAGTAAAAAAAAAAAAGGCTAAGTTCACAATTTATACATAAAAAATTAATGTTATATATATATATATATATATATATATATATATATATATATATATATATATATATATATATATATATATAATCTTTTAGATATAAATTTTTTAATTACATGACTTTCTTTTATTTTTACTCAAAGAAACCGCTTCAGGATAAAAAGACCTAGTCGCAATGGCTCTGTGCCGCTGTCCTAGCAGCATAAAACTCCGAGGGCTGACCTCTCACCCCAGTGAACTTGCCGGAGGGGTTAGGGTAGTTGACATATTTGAGTCAAAGTAACGGCACCTAATTGAGCTCTAAGTTGTGAGCTTTGGAGCTACTAAGTGGATGTAGGCAAACATCAAGCTGGTGCGTGCATGGTGGTACCAGGATAAGTCTAGTCAACACAACCCAAAAGTTTGTAAAAATTACAAATATTTGTGTTTATCAAGGTGTAAAACTAAAATTGAGGTTGCATGAGTGGCAGGCAAATGCAGGTATTTTGTCAAATTGAGGGTATTTCAGTAAACGTATCAAATCTGAGTGAAGGAACCACAGAAGTTCAAAACCAAGACCCAGATGGTGGGGGTCAACGTCTACCAACTACTTGCTTTTGTTTTTCCTCATTATTTTATTTTTATGTTATTTTAATAAAGATTGCCCATAGCCCATTGGATGAGTGATAATACGTAGTTCTTCCAAAGATTCTCATCGTCATCTTCCCCTCAAATTACTCAAATACCCCCACCATTTTTCTTCTTTGACTAAAGCACCTTTCTTTTGCCAATGCACGAAAAGATATTTTTATTTATTTTTTATTTGTTAAATCTTCTTCAGTAGACGGTAGAGGTTAAAAACATAGGTTTAAACAAAAATCTATGTCACAAAGACACGTGAATAGGAGGACGCGTGACGGGTTCGACTCGCAAGTTGGAAAGTTTTTAAAAAAATAGACAGAGGCAAGAAATTGTTCAATAAAAAACTAATTTTTCGATATTTTAATATTAAAAATATAGTTGTATTGAAATAAAACTTTAAAAATAATATTAAATTATTATTTATATGTGTCAGTACCCACGTGTCATCAGGATCACGCCACTGGTGTAACAAAGAGGAGAAGCTATCCATGATCACAAAAAATTCCATGTTCCAATATTTAAACTCCACAGGTCATCGATCTTGGTTGTTACCCTTCCATTCTTTGCTATTAATTTTTTCAAAGCTATAAATGGGAGTGTACCACTTTTAATTTTGGGGTTGCCCTTAATCTTTTCATGGCAATGTTCATACTACAATGATCCAGATCACAGCCCTATAATATTCTTTTCTATTATTTATGAAACTCATTCTTCCCACATTTCAGTACAGGGTTTTAGAGTTTTAGGGCAAACTTTTTTCTCTTTTGTCCAGTGTGGTGGCCCACACGAACAGGAAAACCTGTACTCGGACATAAGATGGCCCACCATTTTTTCATGACATAGTGAGGAACTTTTTTTGCTTTGGTTAGATAATCAAAAGGAAAAAAGCAGCACAGGATGATGGCCCACTTCTTATTTTCATGGCACTGTTGGGCCTGGAATGGATCTCATTTTCTCTCATCTTAGAATATGTGGAATGACACAATTTGCATTATTTTAATAAAGCAAAAAAGGCAGATTGTGCACATGCTTGGCGGCATACTTAATTTGCTCAATAATGAAATCCTCATTTTGTTCATTATCGTCATCCTTTTCTTTCTTTTTTTCTATTTTGTACATCTTCTGGAATCTTTTTGAAATATGAGGCAAACCCTAATTCCTGAAAGCTCAAGTTTTGATCTATGTCACATGGACTCGCGTAAAAATAGATGGGAGAGACACGAGATTTTTGTACAGTTTTTCCTTTGGAATAATATATAAGAGATTACAACGTGGAGTAAATTGAAGCATCCCTGTCAAGTAGTCTTTTTTTTTTTTTTAAGCCATAGTACAAATGGCAAAACAATGACCACATTTTAATACGTTTTGTTGTCACATTGGAAGGGAGGTTTTAATATCACACTTTTCTAATATGAAAGCACATAGAAGATCTCGACATGTTGATAAGAAGCTAGTTTTTTTTTGCTTTTTTGATAAAAGAAACGCAGATTTGTTTTGGATAATCCAAGGGACAAACCCCCACATTGGCTAGCCTTTGATTGATAAAACCTTTGAGGTCCTCCTTGCCCACCTGATAGTACACCTAACTTCGACCTTGCAGGAAGGGATGCCACCCGTGAGTTTCGAACTTGTGATATAGATGACACTCACTTTTGGCACCATTCCATGTTTTGGCTGATACCAAAAAATATGATAAAACATGGCCAATTAATGACTCAAAATATGACAATCTAGCCAATTATTTTTTTTTTTTGATGATTTTACACTATTGTCGCATGAAAAATTAGGTGCCTTGATCAAACCATTTGTCTAAGTTGTCACCTGAAAAACTCAGTAAGTTGTCTCTTAGAAAAATCAAGCACTATGTAAGTTGTCACTTAGAAAAATCAGACACCATATGAGTTGTTACCTGAAAAAATTAGGGCTCATGATTTTAACCAAACAAAAGAGCAAGATTGTCAAGAACACAGTAAATTGACCATATTTGTTATATTTTGTAGTTTAGTTATGGTATTGTGCTAAAATCATTGCCATCAATATTTTAATTCTTAACTTTAAGATTTTTTTTAAAAATGACGCTAATCTCCTATATTTTTTTATTTCTTTTGTCCGTATACACTTACACTAATTTACACTAATTTGTCAAGTTCCTTCGTGCCAGAACAAATCCAAAATTTTGGATTTAAAAAAATAAATGTTTATATCTGTAAAAGACTGCGGTTTAAAATAATTGTGCTTAATACAATACCTCAAGATCGAAGTTTGAATCAAAGACCAAAAAAAAAAGGAAGAAGAAAATAATTGGTTCCAACCTGGATGTGAAATATCAAACAAGGAGAAAGAGTCAACAAAAGACGTAGAAAGACCCCATAACCACATTTTTTTAAATGATGGCTGACGATTGACAATTGTTTGGTTTTTTCTCACCAAACAATGCGAGACTTTGACGGCACTATTTTTTTTTATTATATAAAAATCTAGTCTTTTTTTAAAAACGTAAAGATAATTTGTAGCTTCGGCTTTAAATCTTGTTGGACAATGACCCTGTAGAAATTCATGCCCAGGTGTACTCTCTTGTCCTTGCTAGACAACAAGAAAGCGTGTGAGCAGGGAAAGTTTTCAAAAGAAATTTCTAATATTGACATTGAATGATTTTACTTGTGGCAAATATTCACTTGTAGAATACCATATTTCAATTGGTGCCAATCTTTATGACCAACAATTGTTGTTTTCTTATTCTGTTTTAAATTGTTCCCTAGAGTTTTTATCAAAATATGAGGTGACAAGAAATTTTTTTTTTAAAGACAAGCGGGGGTTAGGCAGACCCTACCAGCTATTCACCGGGCTTAACTAAACTTGGAATTGGAAGCCCTGATCGATTGCATATTGATGGATGTTGAAACTCAATGGTTTATCAGTCAGTTTTCGGTAGAACGGCCGGCCTGGCCTGATGAACTGCTACTTTGTTGGAATGCTGATCAGACATATGTGAAGCTTGATAATATCATTTTAGAAGTATTACAAGTAAACAATAAGAATTATGCATCACCCTTGTGGGGGGGAACCAATCTAGGAGATGATCCTTCATAGATTACAACGTGCAATGCGGTTAGAGTTATATTTAGCTTCCTGTTAAAATAATTCTGTCAAAAACTATACAAAAGGCCTTACATGCTAGGAATATATTTAGCATTGTCCTCACCGTTTACAAATTTTAGAGTTATCGCCACAATGTCTGCCCTCCCATATTCCATGATCAACTTAGAGCTTTTGTTGATCAAAGGAGAGCACCTCAGGCCATCCACACCATTCCTTCTCTTCTAAACCTTCATGCATTTTTGATAAATGAGTTGGGTCCAGAGAGTATCAAGATGGTTAATGACTTTTCACACTAGATTGGCCAAGCATGCCATGTTTATCTCTTTTTATGTTCCAAATGCTCAGGCCACCCTCTTTGTGTGGCTTTGCAGACTTTTTCCCATGCATTTGTTTTGACCCTGTTGCACATCTCCAAAGGAAGTTACAGAGGGTTCTGGCAATGGCTGTAGAAACTGAAGCAAGAAGGAGAAATTTGCTCTCATCCAATATAAGGAGAATTACTGGAGAACCGGCCAGATAAGTACCACTCTTTCTAACAGCGAAAGTTGCTTCCCATTCCATCGTCCCATCCTAACTATGAATTTGTTCAAAAGTGGTTCGCACATCACCTTATGGAGTCTACCTCTAAAAAGTGGTAAACCCAGATAAGTGAGGGGCAGTTTCTTAGCTTTCCATATGCTCCAAAGTTCAATAGTTGTCTGCTCGCTTCACCATTCTTAACCATTGCATAAGGGGATTTTAACGCATATCATGATTTTATCAATCCAGACTCTATCAAAGCAAAAGCAAAAACAAAAATTAGAGATTCTTCTAGGAAATCCCCCGTCACCTATCATGAGACTTGGCTCAGGTTAGTTCTCTCTTCCTCTTCCTATTGAAGTTCATCTCTTCCTTCTTCTTTCGCACATCTCCTTCTTTCTCCAAACTCTAAAGATAGTCCAGACCTCCATTATAGACCTTCAACTACCTTGGTGAAGGTCTAAACCAGTCTGAAACGTAGTGCGAGTAGAGAAAAAAGTGACGGTATTGTTGCGGGAAACCTATTTTCAATAGAAAATCTCTACTTTTATTGTATTTGATTTTGGAATGTATTAGCATACCCTCTTTGTGACTCAGGGCTTGAATTTAAATGTACTCTATGCTTAAAAAATTTATGGCTATTAGATATTAAAAAAAAAGATTTTTAAAAACCTAAAACAGTATTTTGGAATATCGATTTTCAAAAAGCGATTTGAAAAAGACTACTTTCAAAATCTTAAAAAGCAAAAATTGTGTGAATAGTTAGATTTGTATTTTATTGGATTGTTTAGCATATATAATGAACATAGAAGGATGTTTTTTAGTGTTTCTTTATAGATCTTTATGTTGTAATTTTGTCTCTTGCATAGATCTTGGTTAAGAAATCATGAAAATCATTTTGAAGAAGGTTTTGGCAAAAAACGTTTTAGGATTTTGATGTTTTATATTAAAGAAAGTTAATTTGAGCATATATGATAGATTAGTACATGTGTAGCATGATTAAACATGTTATTGCATAAATAAACTATGATTTCATATTGTTTAATGTTTCTTATGATTCTTGCATAGATTAAATTGTATTTGAAATATTTCATAAAGGTTTTGTGATTCTTAAATAATAGATATTAATGTTTTAACATAATTAACATGAATATGATCAAAGATGTGTTATATGATGTTGTAAATATGTTTAGAGCATAAAAAATTATGACTATATGAATTTTATGATAATTCTTGTTCTTGCTTAATGGATCTTACAAAAGTTTGAATCTTGGCTATGTTGTACTCATTTTTTATTTTGACTCGTTTTAGAAAAAAATGATATATCTATAAAATTAAAGTCAATAAATTAAAATAAATATACTAGAGTGTTATAAATATCTAGGGCTTGAATTTAAAATCTTGTTTTGTTCTGTTTGGTTCAATTTTGAGGTCAAAACGTTCATTGTAACATATTACAAATTTTCTGCCCTGTCAATAGGACTATTCCGACCAAAGATTTTGAAAGTTTTAAAATCCTAATCAAAATTGGTCAAAATAAATTATAAAACATCTGAGTGAAAGGTAACATATATATAAGAAGATTTTGTAAAAAGGGTTTTGTCAAAAGATTTTTTTATAAGTCTTGAGAAATTCTCCAAGCTGGGATAAAATTCAGTAGTTGGTAGGATCTGTTTGATTTTTTTTCTAAATAGGGTTTAATCCCAAAAAATTTCTAATTTTATTATGATGAGTTTTGCAATTCTGTTTCTTGAACCATGTTCATGAGATGTTAGGGCTATTTTAGTAAAATATTGAGAATGAAATTTGATTCTTGTGATTTTTTGTAGGTTTTTCAAAATTAGGTTAACATGGATCCGAACTGCACAGTATGGCATGTGTTGGTGCCTAGTTGTATTTTATTGTATGCAGTATATTTATTGATACTTAAATAAAATATTAGACTAATATACATGTTAACTAAATGTATTTCATTATTGATTGAATTGGGCATGCATAAGTATGAATGATTATCCTACCTTGACTATGTAAATACATAATGATTGCATTATTATATTAATTTTATGGTAGAGACTAATCCAAAGCATACATAAAGTGACATGAATATTGTTGCATATGAACCCTGAATGTGGTTGCATGTTTGCATTGACACGATTAACAAGTGAGTTAATTAAGAAATCAAAATAAAACTAATTATTTTATGGCTTATTGAGAGAGTAAGCATGGTACTGACGGTTCAGTGGGATATTATTTTAGCACAAAATGTTGCTTTGAGCCTCATCCATAGGACCTGTAACTGGGAGAACTACCACGATTTATCTGTGGTATGGTAGGTAAGATTCATAAGAAAATTTTGATATATCATATTGTAGGAAGTTGGAAACTCTCTCTAAAATTATATTTATCTCTCTGGAATAGTCACAGTTAGGTGTCACACAGGTTAATAAGACACAATTGCTTGAAAATACAAACCTGAGCTGTACCTCTATACTGAGAGTCTGTGTTGTACCTACAGATAAATATCAATAAGTGAAATAAGAATGTGAATTGCATATAGATAGAACATTGCATGCATCATTTAAGCAGAAAAATGATAATTGAAGATAAGAACTTACTCATGCATGAAGGACTCACATCAATAGAATGGTAAGTTCATGAATATTGTATATGTTCATGCATTTTATAAATGTTCATGTATGTGCATAATTTATGAGATTTTTTGAAAGGTTTCTTAAATAAGAACTTAGAAACCTATCTTTGCAAATAAGCTTAGATATCTTTTAAGCAAAATTTTAGGCAAGATGCCACCATAGAGTGGAACCTCTCACCCTAACCAAACTTATTTGGTTGACCCCATTCATTCGAAAATCCAAATCTAGATAAGTTAAGATCCAATGGATTCAATTTGCTTATTCAGACAGTTCGAACTTGCGTCAGTATGCGTTGATCATCTTGGATATCTACTGAGTTCTAGATCCAATTACCTCATACAAAACCTCATAAATCCCAATTAAATTTGTTAATTAATAAAAAATTATCATAAATAAGAATAACTCATTAAATAATTAAAATTCATCAATGTAGACTAATATTTGAATAGGTAAAACCCTTTATATTTTATTAAAATATTCAATACAAATTTTGGATATTACATCATACCCCTCTTAAAAGAATTTTATCCTCAAAATACCCATACAAAGGTTATTCAAACAAACCAGGGTACTTAATAAAATCGTATCTAGGTGATGGATATCATATAAGCTTTTAAATAGCATATCACAACAAAATAATTGTTAGTTCAATTAAAACATACTTACAGAACGATGTTAATTGTTGGACGTACTGTGAGCCAATATTTTCATTATGTTCTAATACCATCTGTAACCCTCAGAGATTTTTTACCATTGTAAAATACGTAAAAAGTAAAAAAAATTCTTGTATGGGATAATCATCAGCAAAAACATTTTTAACTTTGGTTCAAAAACCTCAGGTGGGTTACATTTCACACAAAAATAATTATTTTGAATTTAAATGCAGATAACTTGACTCATTTAAAATACTTCAATCCCAAAAGAACAAAGTATTACAAAACCAACACAATAGTAACATGTATTCAAATTCAGTGCCCAATAAAAAATAATAATTAGCTTATCGATGTCATCACACCATCCTGCATTCGCTGTTAAACTTATAATGACATGTACGCCCATAAAATGGGTCAGACTCATGAAAGCCTGGTAGGTCTATACTGAAACACATAGTGAGTATAAATTCAATACATATAGCACATTAATGATAACATAATCCATTCAATCAGATATCAATGACATAATTCAATCAAGAAACACAATGTGATATATGTCAATCAGGAAAACATAATGCATTTATTAGCAACATGACTAAGTAGGCGTAATGTGTCATTCACCTAATAAGTAAACATATTCATTCCAATCATATTGTGATCTATAGTCGATTTGAGTTCAACATGTAATCATGCTACAATAATTAGAGTACAACTAAATTTGTAGATTCACAATTGGCTACCTCAACTAGATCATTCGATCATTACAATTTATCATAATCAATATATTTAATTTGTTCACACTCACCGAGATTTACCACATATTGAAACAAGTTTTCTGCCAAATTACCTGGTCTTGGAAATATACCTCCTCACAGGTTCGTCTTTTTGGATAAAGTAGTATTGGAGTAGTACACCCTCATGGAATCATCCTAGTCAGGCTACTAGTATTAGACCTATACACCCTCACAAGCTCGTCTCTGGTGAACTACTGGTATTGGACATGTAAATCCTCACAGTCTCATCATGGCCGAACTATCCGATCTTGTATGTATAAAACCTCACAGAATCTTCTTGAGAATAGTTCATCAATGAGTTATTTTATCCAGTGGATTCAATTGTTAATGCATGTGTATATAAAACATGATATTTCATGCATGTATACGTGGACATGTATATTTCATAATATGAATGTCTAAACCTCATGCATATATAATTCTTACATAATTCGAGTCATATATATATTTTCTAATGTATAAGCAATTTCATGTAGACATTCTTAAAGCTCATAAACATACATAGTCATACGCAAACATCGTAAACGTACGTAATTACATGCAAACAATACTCGCTGCACTAACATGCATTAGAATAACACAAATCCCATAGTTAGTGTAAATTTTACCCTACCTCAAAATGTGTGAAGCTAGTGTTTGTCCATCGATGTGAATGTGATGGAGCAAGCTCGTGCACCTTGGGTCTCATGTCAAGTATAAAAACTTGAGTGGGTCCGATGATAGTGGCGATAGAGTAACAGGACACGCGTTGGGAGGCAACAACAAGGGAGTTGACTTTATGATAGGGAGGGTTGATCCCTTGCAGAGAGAGAGAGAGAGAGAGAGAAGGTGGCCACGATGGTGGAGACATGAGAGAAACTCATGGGAGGTTCGGCTAGTGGGTGACTTCTGTTCACTGGAAAAGAACTGGGTGAGGGTATGAGAGAGTGATGTATGAAAAAGGAAGACGGTGAGAGCCATTTCATACACAAGAGAGGAGGATAAAAACCATGTGAGAAAAACTATGGATTATAAAACAAGAGGTAAAAAATATGGGATTTGGGCTTTGGATTTGGTGAGACCCATTCGAGTCTTATCAAATCCAACCCATTATATATATATATAATATGATTCTTTTTGGGTCTCAAATGGACCCAAATCATTTTTATTTTAGTGAGATTCATTTGGATCTCAAATAGATCCATATCCCTACTTAATTTTTGTGAGATCTATTTGGGTCTCTAATGAATCCAAAATCTTGTTTACCTTTGGGAGATCCATTTGGATCTCCAGTGAATCCAAATCCTGAGCAAGACCTATTTGGGTCTCAGATGGATCCAAAATTCTTCTATATCATATTTAAACTCCAATACGGTTTAAACCCTACCCAAACCCATTTGGGTTGACCCAATTCATTCAAATATTCAAATCTTTATAACTTAAGATCTAGTGGATTCAATGTGCATATTCAAACATTTCAAACTTGGGTCAGTGTGGGTTGATCATCTTGGATGTTTAATGAGTTCCAGATCCAAACACTTCATATAGAACCTTGTAAATCTTAATTAAAATTTTAAATTAATAATAATTTGTCATAAATAAGAATAACTTGTTAAATAATTAAAATTCATTAGTGTAGATCAGTATCTAATAAAACCCTTCATATTTCATTAAAATATTCAATAAAATTTTTGTATATTACAGTTTCAGACCGCCCCTAAAAGGTCTGGCAAAAAAAAAGGGGTGGTCCAAACCACCACTAAATCTTGCTTTTCTTCATAATGTATACACATTTGACATAACGTCTCTCTCTCTCTCTCTCTCTCTCTCTCTCTCTCTCTATATATATATATATATATATATATATATATATATATATATATATATATATATATATATATAATGTTAGAGTTCTTAAGGAGCACCTATACTTAGGGTTACAAACAACTCAAATTTTATATAGGAAAACCTATACTTATCTCCCATTTTTTTAGGATCCTGTGTCAATAGGGATTGAATCACATCCAAGTCTTGAATTGTGCCATGTGTTCTAAGTTGGATCTAGATCTGAAAGTAGACTTGCTCGTAAAATGTTGATACTAATGTTAGTTCAACCTAGATCCAAACTTTATCAACCCGTTTGCTACCTACTAACACCTGCCTAGTAAAAATCATGATACTTTTATTTTTTATTTTTATCAAACCTTACAAATATTATCTACAAATATTGCTCAACAAAAAAGAAGTTCACTATAGGAAAAGGGGGCTTTATGGGCACAATGATTGCGCCAGTAAAAGCCTCGCCAAGAAAGGCTTAAAGGCTTTTACCGGCAAAAATTGCATGTGCCAGTTAAAATAGTTTTCATTGTCGCAGATTCAGTGCCAGTGAAAATCATAATTGGTTGCAGGGAACAACCTCACAGAAAAATCACATGGAGCCGCCGATGGTGCTGTGTGATGGAAGCAGCTGCAGAGGACTGGGAGCCTTAGTAGAAAAGGCATCCCCGTGAGCCCTTGCTGTCGTTGTGCTAGACGACCCTTAGTGCCCCTGAGTGGGGTGGCTGCAAAGAAAAAAATCAAAAGAATAGAGGGAAATCGGGGTTTGTTGGACCCCTTTCAAGTGTGGGCTTCACTGGCGCAATTTTTTATTGTGCTAGGCTTTCATTGGCGCACTTCTCCACAATGCCATGAAAATCGGTTTTTACTGGCGCACTACTTAAGCGCGCCAGAAAAATTCAGTCTTCACTGGCGCAATTTTTACAATGTGCCAGAAAAATGAATGTTACTGGTGTGACGTAATTTGCCAGTAAATTTCACTTTTTCACTGGCTTTAAGCAAAATAGCTTAAGTGAAAAGGTAATTTTACTGGCGTGCCCTGGGTGAAGTGACTGTGATGTGTGTCTAGGTCTTTTAAGACATTAAAAAATCAACCTTTCATAATATTCCAAAATTTCATTACTTGAAAATTCGTGTGTTCGTATCCAATTTCTATCAAACAAACTATGTTAAATAAACTTACAAGGTATGAGGCATGCAGCCTATACCCATGATTTCTACCCAATGGGTGTAGTTATACACACACATTTGATACTAATAAAGGTAAGGAACTATTGAGCTTGAAGTCATAGGTGTATAACTCAATCTAACCATACACATGGTTTGCTAAGAATCACGCCTTGGATCGTGCTCTTTTGACCGAAAAACATGATTATTTGATTTAAAAATTTTGGCCTTTAATCCCTTTAAAATCCTGCTTAAGTGTCCTACTGAACAAACCATGTACATCACATATGTAAAAATTTTATAAAAAAAAGAGTGATTTCTACCCTCAATGGTTTTATACCTTCATTAGTACTAAATATTTATATATATCAACAGTTTGCCAAGTTAATTTATATCTATCCGTGCAAACTTTGCAATAAAATATTTGCTACCTTCATGAATAAGAAACTCCCTATGAAACTCATGGGAAAAAGTTGTTTTAACCAAATCTAACATCATGGATGTATTCTACTTAGTCAAAATAGTAGGAATTGACCTTTGAATAGTATTTTTTTAATGTATAAGTATGATTTTTTTTTTTAGGGTTGCCAAATGCCATCCTATCTCCTGTGACTTGGTCATATGATAGGGATCTAAACTCAAGTCCAATTGGATTCACCATAAGAAAAACCATACTTGAGTCCTATAGAGATTATATGAATCAGACGCAGTTCATACTTGGAAAAATAATGTTTTTATTTTTAAAAAAAATCATGTATTTTAATTGAAAGATGGGTCGGATCTGCTCTATATACTAATAGGATCCTTTGGGTTTAACCCGGATTCTAATTGGAGCTCTTTCTTCATCCTCGAACCCCCTCTGACACTATAGGGTTTAGCACGGGTCAAGTCTGGGTCAAAACCGACCCATTGACACCCCTAGTCATATGGAAGCTCCCAGACAGTGGTGCGAATTGTGGATTTGGGAGTCTACTTGGGGACGCATCAACCACAGGCTCCCAAAAAGCAGCCATAGTTGAAGTTGTACGGTCAATATATTGCGTATGACTTGAGCTTATGTCACAGGGACACCATTTTGGTGGTGTGCCCATGGTGACAGGAGTGGACATGCTCAGACACATGTACACAGACACTCACATATATGAATAATATTTTATTATTTTTAAGTTTTGTTTAATAAAATTACATTTTTTATATTAAAATATCAAAAAAAATAGTTTTTAATTGATTAAAAAATTAAAAAATTCATTTCCATGTGTCTTGTTTTTCAAAAAAAAACCAAACCTGCATCACGCATCCTCGTGTCCACGTGTCTTTGTGACATAACTTGAGCCCAACCAGATTCACAACCCAGATCAAAACTTGTACATGGGTCCACAAGTCATCTAAAAAGCTTGCAAGGTTGGACCTTCAAGGGTGCGTTTGTAGTTTTTTTTTTTTTTTATGATGAGGAACCCTTGTCGAAACCAGGAAAACCCCAGGTGAGGCCCCACGACCACCCTACCTTATGTGACCCACCTCTAAAAGCTAAAGACACACCCGTGCACCAGTGGGGTTTGATCCGGTGCCTTCATCTAAGCACCCTGATCACAACTACCCCGCTGGACATGGATGCTCATTTGTAGGCGAAACACTGCTCAGGCGGCAGGTGTGCGGCAAAGGTTTCATACAAAACCAAACATTTCCTATGAAAACCTGCGTGCCCCAGTTTCTCGCCTGGTGTTCGTCTCAGCTCAAGCAGGAAAGCAGCGCAATTCATATGAAAATGGGTCTCTTTCGCTTATTTTGTGCTCAAACAAACGCCCCCCTAAGACCCAGGTCCATGCATAAGGCTTTAGGTTGGGCTGAAATCTGTAACAGACCACTTGCATCTAACCCCAGTCAACTACTCCCACATAAAAAAAAAAAAAAGTAGAAGAAGAAACGTGATCGTTTTCCAATATTTCAAAATTCATATGGCAGCAGTCTTACAAAGAATTTTGACTTAGAATGGAAATCTTGTGTAGTTTTGGCCATTATTATATAGGAATGCCCGTCTGATATTTCAAACCAAACCTGCTTGGTTGAAATAATGAGGCGCAGCACGTGTGGATGATGGTCAGGAAGATGAGATGATGGTGATATCAGCAGCTGTGGCATGGATGATGATGATAACTTGACATCATTTGGTATATATGGTAGAGTATGTTGAGAATTAGTCAGGATTGAAAATCTTGGGGTTCATGTTTGAATTGTGCATAGAATACTCAGGTAGGATTGATTCAAATCGAATATCTAACAAATATTATACTAGTCCTCTAGAAAAAAAAAAAAAGATCATACTAGAAACCCAATAAAAATATTATTTTGGGTCTACCCAAATGCGACTTTTGGGTCAGTATTTTATGTCCAATATTGAAAAATTCAGATTCGGGTTAATCTGGATATCCAAAAGTTCATGTTCCTATCAGGGGGGGGGGGGGGATATCTGAGACAGACCAGACCCATCAATAGCCCTAACCTCGAGTAGGTCCTCAATAGTCTGGTCCAGATGTTACCAAGCCTCATTTCAACAGGATCAATTCTATGACTAGTGCATTTGAAACAAGAATTGAGTCGTTGGGAGCCCTCAACAACTATGAAACTACCAATAGCTATCTTTCTTGGAGTGAGAATCTCTCCCACAACCACAAGAAAGAAAAAAGTTTGGTTTTTTTTTTTTTAATTTATCTCCAATTCCATGACCAAAAGTGGAATAGCATGAATCAATGTTAGAGGCTATATATATATATATATAGTAGCCAGCAAAACTGCTGAATGTTTTTTTGAGGTGTTTTTTTCAAATGCCGTCACCGACTTTGTTGATAATGTCCCTAAACATCATATGGATTGCTAAATATTCCAAAATAACATGATAACGTCCATTATCAATTCATTATTAGCTTGTTGTAAAAAATAAAGTAATTAATAGCTAGAGCCGTCTCCTTGTAGATTTCTCTTACCCTATCTTAAAAAAGTAAATTGATTCAGAAGTTGAATTTGAGAAAACAATGCTTGCTGCACTTTACAAAAGACTGCCACCTGAATCTTCCTAAGCATAGTTGCATAGAAACCATCTCTTGCCCTACTATCCCGTTTCAGGATTACTAGTACTTGGTACTGTCACTAAACTCGTTTCAAAAACATTGAAACCAGTTTCATAAACACCAAGAAATTTGTTTATAAATGCATATCAAACTCGTCTCTAAGAATTTTTTATATAAGTGAAACTAATACCAAACTTGATTTCATTTATAAATATATGAAACTCATCCCTACGAACATAGTAAACCAGTTCAGAAAATGACGGTATTGTATAGATAATTTGACACGATTTTCTAAAAACCATGTAATTTTTTATATTTGATTCTCTCGATCTTCAAACTCATAATTATCGAACATCGTTAGGACCCTTTTACCCTTCACAACTACGAATTAATGCATTATTGTGATAGAATTGTATCGCTCGTTGGCTAGTGCATTAGACACACTTAAATCCAGAATTATACATTTTTTATGCAAACCTCACGAACTTGCATAAATTTATTTGTGAATTTTTGGTAAAATTGAAACCATCAAAATCGCAAATAGCTTACCTTTTTGTATATATCTCAATATTTTGCATAAATATATTTGTGAAACTCCAATCGCAATATCTTGTTTTTTCACATAATTCATGAATTTGTATAAATATATGTGTGAAACACCAGAAACTATAAATTCGCAAATATCTTATTCTCATATATGTCAATATTTTGCATAAATATATTTGTAAAACTCCAATCGCAAATATCTTATTTTTCACATACTTCACAAATTCATATAAATATATGTGTGAAATGCCAAAAACTACAAATTCACAAATATCTCATTCGCATATAGTTCACATTCTTGCATAAATGTATTTGTGAATCTCCTTATGTCGCAAATATCGTACTTAAGTATTTGTGAATTCATGACAAATATGCGATATTGTTTATGTTTTGTGGATTTATCGAATTATATATAAACCCATTGTGGTCCCCAATCTGCTTACGTAATTGATTTGTATATAATGTCATTTGAATGTTTATATGTTTAGTTTAACAATAGATTGTACTATTTGCTTACATTCTCTGTTAAACACTAAAATCACAAATATCCTACTATTTCACATATACTTCATAAATTTTCTTAAACATATATGTGAAACTCCACTTAAACTGAAATCACAAAAATTGCATATATCATAATTTTCGCATATAATTCATGAATTCGCATAACCACTAAAACAACTAAAACCATATTCACAAAGATCCAACTAATGCCCTTCATTTGCAAAAATCTTCTTGATTCACAAAAATCTGACTATTTTGCAAAATTCTTACTATTTCACATAACCGTTTTAACAACTAAAATCGTAAATATCCAACTCGTTTGCATATAATTCATGAATTTGCATAAATATATTTTCAAAAATTCTACTGATTCACAAAAAGCTGACTCTTTCACATATACGTTATTGTTTCGTATAATCTCTTTAATAACTAAAATCGCAATATCCAAATCATTTGCATATAATTCATGAATTCGCATAAACATATTTGCAAAAATCCTACTGATTCGGAAAAAGCCAATTGTTTCACTAAAATCTTATTGTTTTGCATAACTGCTTAAACCACTAAAATCGCATATGTCATATTTTTTTCATATAATTTATAAATTTGCATAAACATATTTATCAAAATCTTATTGATTTGCAAAAATCTGACTATTTTGCATATATGTTCTGAAATTGCATAAACATATTTGCGAACCTCCACATCGCAGCATTGCAAATATACTTTTTTTTTAATCTAAACACAATAGAGACATTGTACAAACCGAAAAACATCCTTAATTTTACAGCAACATTGTCCATATCATTCATACATATGTGTGTAAGCATCCAAACTATAAAAAACATCATTCATTTACAGCGACATTGCCCATAGAAGATATTAGTGTGTAAACATTCTTAATGTTTGAAGTTTACAATTACAAAGTTGCAATTGGTGTATAATTGTTCGCAGCTCAACTAGCGAGACAAACTCTTCTGACACCTCTCTAACTGATATCTCTACCTTTTTATTGTCCTTCGTACTCTTGAAAGCCCAGTTATTCATGTAGTTGCAGAACTTTATCATATGATTCCTTATATTTGTGACATCTTACTGAAAATAACCCTTTATTAGCAAATAACTAACTATAACGAACATCTTAAAGAAGTAAACAGTTGACATATAAACACATACTTTCATGAAGTTCAAACCCCAATTTATGCCTAAATACTACATATACTTTATGGTAAATATACCATAATTATACCTGTAAAACGAGAAAATACAAAATAAAAAACATGTACATGTATAGGGATGGCAGTGGACCGAGGCGGGGGCAGGGGACAAGGTCTCTATCCCCACCCCATCTCAAAATTATGCCCTCTATCCCTGCATGGGTTTTGATTTTAACCTCCATTCCCATTTCATGTCCTCCATCCTCAGTCCAAACGGAGGAGGCAAGGTGGGGCCTCATTTTCCCTCGGTCCACTATCTTCCTTAAAGAAGGAGATGAAGGTTTACTAATGGGGATCGGGGGCAGAGTGGGGCGGGGAAGGAAAAAGCGTAAGTCCATCCCCGCACTGGTTTTGATTTTAACCTCCATCCATGTTTTATATCCTCCATCCCCAGTCCAAATGGGACAAAGTGGTGCGGAGCTCCATTTTCTCCTAGTTCATAGCCTTCTTTATACATATATGAAATGAGTTAACAAACAAATGCAAAGTAATTACTTATTCTCTTGTTGAGAAATACTCTCCATGGTCTACGTCGTCGAATTTATATAACAATCAAACCCAAATTATGTTGAAAAAATAAACTTGCAATACATATGCATGAAAAGGAGAGAACAAACATGCACAACAAAGCGAGTATATTATTGAGTAAGTTATGTTATCATACTATTTGTTTGAGGCTTTTATCTGCTAACTATGTGTTCGGTGTAAAATTGTACAGTCTGAAGTCATTTTTCTTCATGATCATTTTTCAACAAACTCTGTGCTCGTTGTCCCAGTTGAAAGGAATTAAGAGTTGCAACATAAATCTAATTTAACATCGTTGTTCATGTGAAAATTTATCTGTAAATATGCAAAGTTGTGTAAAAACATGCCATGTAGACATCAAGGAAATGATATGGCAAGTTGTTGCTCTTCAAGCAGTCAGCTGCCCCACTTCGCTGCCCTTTAGTTATGATCATTTGTTGTGAAGAGACAATGTTTACGACTTAGTTTTTATTAATTAGAAGTAAAACAATTTATACATCACTTTTCGGACTCAGAGAGAAATACGAGGTAAGGTAAAGGGTCTTCGGCAAGTTGTCTCTTTTTATGTCCTTGTTATGAGCCACTTGGAGTCTTTATGTATAAATTTTCAAATATTTAAGTAAGACATTTGTGATTTTGTTGTTTCCCTTTGAGTGTAGTTTTAAACATATATTTATGTGAATTCGTGAAGTATACGTGAAAAGATAGAATATTTGTAATTGAAGTTTCGCAAATATATTTTTAAAATATTAACGTATATGTGAAAAGGTAGGATATTTATGATTTTGGTGGTTATGATTTTGGTGGTTTCAGTTTCACTAAAAATTTGTAAATAAATTTATAAGAAAATGTGTGATTTTAGATTTAAGTGTGTGTTTGCACTAGCCGATGGGTGATACAATTCTATCGCAATAAGAAGTCAATTCGCATATTTGTCAACTATGCTCCTAAGATTGAGGCAGTGAGATTAACTAAACCACCGATAACTGGCCTCATAGTATTCTAGTTTGAACTTGTAAAGTTACTCTACATTTAACCATTCAATATAGTTAACAAGCCAAGCTTGAAGAAGGGTTGCACGACTTGACTCAGTTTAAGTCGGCTTGTGGGCTCATAAAGGGATGTATGTTTTTTCGAAGGATACGTATCATATATGAATCGATTGCTAGGCATGACAACTTGGGGAGCCCATTTCCTTTTAAGGAAACCCTTTCATGAGATAAGGGTTTCTCATTTTTGAGAAACGCGTTTCTCTGCAGTAGGCATACTTGAAAGCTTTGGTATTAATAATTTTTTTAATACATTTTCTTGAAAATGTAAAAGAAATGCACTTTTGACATTAAAAGGCTTTATAGATTCTTTGTATTCTCATTGAAGGACAATGGCTTTTCTCTCATTTGGATGAAAAGCACGAAGTGGGTTCCTTTCTCATTTGTGAGTACTGTTTGCTGGGCCACATGTGACTCCAAATCAAATTCGATTTGGAGTCATAATCAGAATCACGACCCTTATGATTGTGATTCTCATGCAAACGAGGAAACAGCTTCATTTGCCTAGAAGAGAATTTGGCTTCTCCCCTATTGAAAGAAAATAGTTAGTTTCTCATCATTCGTTTTCTGATGTTTTGTTAGACAATACCAATGAGATTCATTCTCATTTGTACGAGTCTCAATCTCATAAGACGCTACGTTACGTCCTCAAGGGTCTTCTTTCAAACATTTTCCATTTGTTCCCAAGCCGTTTCCCGATTTGATTTCCGTTCTGTTCCTTGATTTGTTTTTAGTGTTTTTCAATTCATTCTGGTCATAAAAACCTCGTTCCCATTTCTGTTTCTCAAGATGTTTTCCGTTTCTGTTACCCTTTTTGTCAACGTTGGTCAAAACAGAGCCATAACTAGATGAGCATCAAAGACAGTAGCATTGCTTAAAGCCTTAGACCAGGCAAAGCATTAAGCACAAAATTTCACTCTCCCTCTCTCAAACGTTCTTACAATTACCCGTATTGATATTTGACCTCTCTCTCTCTCTCTCTCTCTCTCTCTCTCTCTCTCTCTCTCTCCTTTCAACTAAGAAAAAATGAGACCATCATCATTCGTTCCTTTTATTTCTCACCACCAGCCTTCATAGGCTCCACAACCTCGGCCTCGACGGGGTCCGGGCTCTCTAATCTTTGAGAACGATCCAGTGGCTGCTGAACCTCAGCGCTTGAGGCCGTCCATTTCCCAGCAAGTGCCACGCTCATCATCTCATATATCTTTGAGCCTAGCGCCGATGGATTATCCGGCTGCAATTACACAAACACCAAACAATTAAAAAAAATGTTAAGGCAAAAATTTATGGTTCATATATGCAAAAATGCAACAAAAGCAATGAGAAATATATATAACAATATAAAATCGAATTGTCCAACACATCAAAAGTAACCAAACGACTCACCGTGAATCCACTGGATATCAAAGCAGTATCATACAAAACATCAACTGCTCTTAGCGCATCGGGGTTATCTGGAGAGCTTATACAAGCAACCTACATCACCAGAGAAGTGAAGGAAAACGTTTCACGTATCAAGCAGATAATTTATATCAAAAGCAAAAACTTAAGAGCATCCTTAGCTTACGTTCAAATCTTTGATGATTGGATGCTCAGGATTTATCTCGAAAACTCTCCTACTTCGCATGAATTCCAAGCTAGATGCATCACCCAGGGTTTGTGCCTTCATCAATCTGCAGAGATGTCCCATCAGTAGAGTTCACAAACGGCCTTGCATTTAGATCAATTGCTGCTAAAGCTTTCTGTAATCTAATTGATAACGTGAAGAATAATAGGATTATCGTTCAGCCATTTTCCATATACAAGATCATTCATCATCTAGCATGCTATTTTCCATATACAAGATCATTCAGCATCTAGCATGCTAGTATCATCCATGAACCAGCACCGTCCAAGCATAGTCACAAATCTCTATCCTCGGGAAAATCTTGGTGAGGGAAAATCTCATGATAATTTGAAAAATCTAGTTTTCTTGGGAATATCCCAGATAAATATCAGTACACATAAACATATAATATATGTAAAATATGGTACACATACAGGTAATATCAAAATATTGTAAAAACTGTTTAATAATGGGCCAAGTCCACATTAAATCCATGAAATTTTCAATATAGGTGTTATTTCAAAATATCATGCTATTTTGGGAAAAATATCATTCTTTGAAAATATCTTGTTCAAATTGTGACATTTCCAATATATCAGTGATCTTTGTCAGCCCCCAAGATGAATTGAGAGCTCAACCTCAGAGCAACTACGTACAGCATGAATTATGTCATGATTGGCAGACAAAGGACATCACACAATTAGTTCTTTCTCCACACATTGAAAATATCTTTAAAATCGCAATTTTTTCAAAATATTGATGACTCTTAGTGGCAAAGTCCCCTAGATGGACCGATTGTTCAACCCAACACAACTATGTACAGCATGAATTATATGTCATGACCGGCACACAGTTGACATCTCACATCCAGTTCTTTCACCACACATTTAACTCAGATAGGCTCAGATATTTCTATGTTGGTGAAATGGTAGCAGCCACAATTTTCCAGATTCAATCTTCTACAAGCAGAAGAGAAAAAATTACCTCTCCATGTTAGCAGACCAACCAAATTTACCAGAAACAAGAACACAGGGTGACGTGCTCAGGCGGTTAGAGATTTGAACACTGGCAACCTTATCACCCAGCCTCTTTTTAATCCAATCACATGTTTTACCAAACTCCTGCTTGATTTCTTTCTCTTTTTCCTCATTCTTATCACCTGCCAGAAAGTATCAATGATAAAGAGCTAAAATCAGAGTAAAACAGGAGGAATTAGATGAAAAATAAACATACCCAGATCAAGGTCCTCTTTGCTGATATCTACAAATTTTTTTTCCTTGTAGGTTTTAAGGTTTTGGATGGCAACTTCATCAATGGGGTCAATCAAAAACAGCACCTGCAAAATTGCTTAAGAGGCAACAAAATCAAATACAGAGGCACCACATCACTGTCATACAGCTAGAAGAAAGGAACATAAAGAACAGAGAACATTGTTATCCAGAACTAAGAATCCTAGGGGAGACAAGAAAAACGGAAACAACCTATGGGCTCTGTCTCCTATGAAAAGGATTTCCCCACAATGACAATGCATGAAATTGAAACTCTGTTAGAAACTAATGAAAACTAGAACTGGAAACCAAAGGACCATATCTCCAAAACTGATTATTGATAGAGGAAGGCAGCCTAGATCACCATTCATAATTGTATATCATAAAGAAACTCCTTTTTTCAACTTAGAATGCTGAAGATTCAAAATCCAACCATCTGTCACCCGAGGTAAATATATATTCATCCATAAATGAAATTTATGGTAGGTGGACCAAGACCAACGATGCCTTGTGCACTCTAAAACACCTTATCACTATACCATGTCAAACCTATTGTAAAAGTTTTCTTCCTCAAGGCAGAAAACAAGATTCACCTCAAAATCTTTCTCAAGAAGCTTTTCCAGGAATGGCATGTTCCTTGCACTTGCAACACTGTCTGTAGCAATATAGTTGATATCCTTTTGATCTGCCTTCATGTTCTCCACATACTCATCCAGGCTGATGAGTTCTTCCTCACTTTGAGATGAGAAGAATCGAAGAAGTGGTGCAATACGTTTGTGATTCGGATGATCTTCAATACAGCCTAATTTTAGGTTCTTACCAAAATTCTCCCAGAACTTGTCATAGTCCTGCAGCAGAACAGAAATACAGGAAAGATGAATGAAGTCAAATAAGATGTTAAACATTTGGGAAGTCCAAACTGCCTGATGCACAATATCATTTTCTAACAGAACTTTCTGAGACTTTGCATGGTCAAGAATGAACAGAGATGTGTGGCTCCCACACAAGTATGAAGACAAAAAGGATCTTTTAAGCAAAGAAAGGACATACATCTTTGTTCTCACTCTGAGATATGCCCAAGATCATATCAAAAGCCTTCCTAACTAGCCTCTTTCTCATTATACGCACCTGTGTAGAAGATGAGAAAGCATGATTATAATACAATTTTCAAACACTACGAATATGCCTAGAGCACATGAAACAAAAAGAAATAGATGCAACTTACGATACGACTCTCCTGAAGAATTTCTCGGGAGACATTGAGAGGAAGATCATTTGAGTCCACAACACCCTTCAAAAAACTCAGATACCTTGGGAACTACAGTCAAAACATAACATCTGAGAAGCTATTGTACATATTAATCCCTCATATAACTCCAAAAAGCATAAAAATAAGCACAAGAATAATTTCAATCACATACTAGTTCTCCGTCAAAGTCGTCGGATATGAACACACGTTTAACGTAGAGCCTAATGTTCTTTGTCTTACGATTAAGTACGTCTTCTCGGCCTGAAGGAGCAATAGCAGGCACAAAAAGAATGGATCTAAATTCCACTTCGCCCTGCAAACAAACATCGTTAATATAAAAAGGTAAGCAAAACAAAAACAAATCAAGAAAAATTGTCTAACATAGGCAAGTTGCTACCTCCGTTGTAAAGTGCGATGATGATAGTGGATCCAAATATTCATTAAAAGTTTTCTTGTAGAACTCATTGTAATCCTCTGTGGTGACATCTTTTGGATTCTGTAACTGCAATGACATAGTACATAAAGGCATTTAGCACTTTTTCACATTCCGTAGCCGACATGTCAAAATAGAACTGAATCAACAGATCCCACAGAAAAAACATCTTACCCATATAGGTTTGGTCTCATTTGTCAATTCCCAGTCCCAATACCTCTCAACCACAGTCTTTGTCTTCTTCTTTTTCTGTAAGCAAAAACATGCACAAGGCAATGTAAATGGTAATTCTCACATTAAGGGATCTAAAATTCCAGTAACAAATACAACTGCTTGACAAGTCACCTCAGTCTTGTCATCTTCCCCATCCTTTTTCACATCTGCTGGATCTTCATCAACCTCGACCTGCCCAATTTGTCATATTCAAACAGTTGCTAAAAACAATATTATTGTAACAGAGACTGCTGGATGCCATGAATAAATAGCTAACTTGAATGCTAGGTTGTCAACAGTGGCGCCTAGTGGCTTAGGCGAAGCCCCACCGCCTAGGCGACTAGGCTTGGGCGATGGGGACCTAATTTAGCACCTAGGCATCGCCTAGCTTGCCTAGGCTGGGACCATCTAGGAGTAAGCCTAAATCAGTCCTTTTTTCAGTTGACTCATATGGGTCATATATTAGGGACCCCTTTTCGCACTCTTTCCCTCTCTCCTCTCTTGGTTTTCGAAAGAAGAGGACGACCCAAGGTACTCTCTCTCTCTCTCTCTCTCTCTCTCTCTCTCTCTCTCTCTCTCTCTCTCTCTCTCTCTCTCTCTGTTTTTTTTTCACGAAGAAGAAGACGATCCAACCAAGGTACTCTCTCTCTCTCACTGTGGGTTTTTTTTCACGAAGAAGAAGACGATCCAACCAAGGTACTCTCTCTCTCTCTCTCTCTTTCTCTCTCTCTCTCTCACTCACTCACTGTGTTTTTTTTTCATGAAGAAGAAGACGATCCAACCAAGGTACTCTCTCTCTCTCTCTGTGGGTTTTTTTTTCATGAAGAAGAAGACGATCCAACCAAGGTACTCTCTCTCTCTCTCTCTCTCTCTCTCTCTCTCTCTCTCTCTCTCTCTCTCTCTCTCTTGCTCTTGCTCTTCATTTTTTTTCTTCTTCCTGTTTTTCTTCCTCTTCCTTTTTTTCCTTCCTATTAATTATATGTTAAGATTAAATGTATCTTTTTTTTTGTGTGTGTATCTATATATATATATATATATATATATATATATTGACTATTTGTATATATATATATATATATATAATATAGAATATACGTAAACATTCACATGTATATGTATATATTTCTATATACGTACAATATGTATATATATATTTATTAAAATATATATACATTTACAATATATATATATATATTGGGGACAAGTTGACTTAGTCCCAATGGCTAGAAATTCTAGCTGTTGGGAGGCTTCTCCTTGGCTTCTTTTCCCTACTTTTTTCTCCTCCTCTCCTCTATAAATAATGGGTGTGTGTGAATGTGTAAGGTTGAGAGAGTGATGGGTAGTATTAGGGTTTTGTATTGTTTTTCGTTGAGTGCATTGTAGTGAAGCTTGAAAGTAATTTTATTTTTGTATTTCTTTTAATGTCTATTATAAATAAAATTATCTTTTTACATTTTTGATGTGTCTTTTAATTCTTAAGTTTTGTATAATGTTTTGAGTCTTGGAGATCATCTTGGAGTGCATTGGAATCCGCACTATTTCGTGACATTATACTGTATCAATTATATTGTATATATATATATATATATATTATATGTGCTGTATTTTAGCACATACAATATTGAATTTCTGCATATTATATATTACATATCCTGCATTTATATATGAATATCAGTGTATGTACTGTAATTTATATATAACCTGTTTGTAATTTAATATAATTTGTTTATATATAATATTGTATCTATGTAATGTAATTTATAATATAAATAATCTGTTTATATATAATCTGTTTGACTGTTTCTAAGTTATATTTCTTAGCTAATTTTGTGGTTGACGAGTTCTGATGTAATGTTTGTGAGTTATATTTCTGGATGACTGTTTTTGAGTTATGTTTGTGTCATTGTGAGTTATACATCTATGTGTACTTCATATGACTTGTTTTATTCACATTGTAATTTTTTTGAGTAGGTTATCAGTTGCATGGTTTGCTTATTCAATTGTTCATTTTTTTTCTTATTTGTCTATTGCTTATATTATGTCTATTGTTGACTTGTTAATTTTTTTGTATACATGATTTTATTTTTTGTATATTGTTCATTCACATAGTTAGTTGTATGGTTTGTTTATTCAATTGTTTATTTATTCTTCATTTTTTAGCAGATTATTTAATATCATTGCTTTACAGTGTTCGACGACATGTTATGTTTTGTCTATTGCTTATTGCTGATTGATTTTATGTCGTATACATGTTTGTTATTAACTTTAGCAGTTTGTTTACATATTTTGAGTGTTTTTAATTTTTTTATTTGGGATACCGACTAGTCCATGCCCCGCCTAGTCTCTTTAAGGGCTCACCGCCTAGGCTCCGCCTAGTGCCTTTGACAACTAAGCTTGAATGTGCTCCCAGTAACATAGACTATCTACCTCAAGGCTTGAACCAAACTGCACATATACCATTACTTTTTTTTAGTCTTATGTCCTGCCCAGTTCTTATCTATTTTCTATTTGTTTATGCTTCAAAAGTCAAACTACATGAAGCAACTGAGTTGCTGAGATTCAAGCTCACAGAACTTTAAACCGGAATATGGAGCACTCAGTATACCTCTTTTGTATATCCCTTCTCCTGCCAGGTGTATATTGGGAATGAGACAAACTGTGAGTAATTCTTCACAAGCCTCTGAATCCTTTCAGGGTGTGCAAAGTCCTTATCATCCCGCTGTAAGAGGATAGACAACAAGGCTTTGGCCATCAGAATAACACAGCAGGGGAAAACTACATAACATAACATGGCATGCCAAATAAAGAATTGCATGATATATACCTTCAAATAAAGTGTAAGACGAGTGCCTCTTGGGATAAGTTTTTCTGGATCTGTCTCTTCTCGGATGGTGAAGAAGCTTTTATTAGCCTCTCCTTCCCACACATACTGCCTATCAGATTTGGGGCTTTTTGTTGAGACAACCACCTGGAAACAAAAGGGTTTACGTCTTTAAAATAGATTATGGAAAATGAGACAGCAAACCCTGAGTAAAACAGCAAAAGGAGGCTCAGCAGTAAGAACAAAAATTGTTATAATACTCCAAAAAGAAGCATCATACAGATAACATACAATCATGAACTCTCTTGATTCAATTATACAAGATGCTGCATGAGAAGATTTTACCTTGATAACACCTATGAATCAGTGGACATTATTTAAAATTTTTAGATAGAAATAATTTAGACAAAGTGGAACAGAAAAGCATAAATACTTAAGAAAAACATATTATTGTGCAAGTTTGAGGACAACAAACAGAAAATGACTTTCAGGAAATCAACGAGGAAAGCTTGACGACAGACTGAAATATGTATCTACCTCAAGGTTGCCAAACTAAGAAGCAAAAGCGGGAAACGATACGGGAAGCAAAAGCGGGAAGCGAGGCATTTTAAAATTTATAGGAAACGGGAAGCGAAGTATCAATGTGAAAGCGAAATAGGAATAAAAAATGAAGCAATATGGTAACTGAATAGGAACCGAACAAGAAGCCAGTAAAAAAATAAAATAAAATTGATTATTCTTATATTTTATGATTTTCAGTAAAAGAAAAAAAAAATTATTAAAACCTAATAATGATGGTTACTAATTTAGAAAAAAGTACGTGGGAAGTGAGTGGAAGCGTGAGAGGAAATACATGAAAAACATGAAAAGAAACGTGAAAAAAGCATATAGGAAGCATAGAAGAAGCGTGGGGGAATCGAGATTCCCATGAAGTTTCAGAAGTGAGGAGTATCGCGCTTCCAAAGCGAGTTTCCGGGAAGTGCGCTTCCCACCTACCTAAGCTTCCGGTAACTCTGATCTACCTAGAGGAGGTTCTCCACTCACAAAGATCATAGTCTTTATGCTAAACATTTCTAGCCAGAAAGAAAAAACTTTTTCTTTTTCTGCAGCTCCGCTTACCCTGATCCAACGGCTGACAGTCACAGAAGGTGATGAGCTGAACAGTAATGGTCAATTCTGTCCTGGAGTCTGCTTCCTAGGAATGACTTCTTGCAAAAGTGAAAACCTTAATGTTCCCAAATGATTGGGAAACATAGACAAAATAAGTGCTTACTGATTGGACTCGAGAAGAAATTCCTCTCTAAGAACACATCCTTGACAAACAAAACACTGCTCTTAATAGACTGAGATATCTATAGCATTTAGGGAGACATGCAATTTGAACTCTGACTCTTGTGGCAAGATATATCAAATTGGTCAATACAGTTCTTTCAGTTTTTTTTATAGGGATGGAGATGCCTCATTAGTTACATACTCCTTAATAGCAGAATAAAAACCCACAAAATAAGGTACATACATCACCCATTAGCAATAGATTTCTTTTGAAGATGAAAGTTTTTTTTCCCAAAATGTCAACAATATCTGAGTGGCTCTGAACTTTGTTACACAAATAAGCTTGCTGACTTGGCTCCAAACAGCATTTTCACAAGTTTTTGATAAAACAGTGATCAAGCACGGAAGAGGGAGTGACAAATAAGAACATAAAGGGAACCACGGGTGCACCTTATCTGACACAAGGAATGCCGAGTAGAATCCAACACCAAACTGACCAATTAAGTTATTGTCAGCACCAGCTTCTTTGCTATCCTACAGAATGATAAGAATTATGGTAAAATTAAGCAACACAAAAATTAACAATCAGGAAAAGAATGGAAAAGGGCATAGTTGGCAAACCCGGTGAGTCGACTCGGGAATCGCCTGAGTCGACCCGGATCGGACCTCATCTGAGTCACGATTCAGGACTGCCGATCCAACCCATTAAATAAAAATTTTCAATATGTATTTTATTATTTTAAAGCATAATTCTTATATAAAGTCACTTGTTATGAAGAATCTAATATTGTTCAATGAAAAAAGTTAATAATCATGTATAATTCTATGTCACATGGGTGCGGGTACGGGTGCAGGTCAATTTCAAAAATTTTGGACACGGGGACACGGCTATATATATGTATATATATTTTTTTTAAAATAAATATATATAAATATATATATATATATATTTTTTTTTTAAATACATAAAAAGATCAATTTTTTTTATACATCTTTTGCCCTAAAATGGACAAAAATAGACTCTGTCAAAGTTGACCGAGTCTAAAATGTGGACGGACTTGCCCCGGTGTGTTGACAGAGTCCGACACTTCGTTGACCGTGTCCGAAGCCGCACCCGTGTCGGGGCGTGTCGACGCGGGTGCGTCGACCTTATAGCCGAGTCCGTGTGACTTAAGTATAATTATATATTTTTGCAACTTATCTATTGACATATTAGCTTGAAGTTTAGGTATTTTCATGTCTTATTCATGTGCTTACACTATAAAATATAGAGTCCTGACTCGTCCCAGTCAACCCGTTGACTTGGTGACCCAATAGGGTTCCGATCCAAGCCCGAGTCACGAGTTTGCCAACTATGGAAAAGGGATAAGAGAAAATAATGAAGGAGGTGGAAAAGGCATTCCTGTAGCTATGCAGTACCTTTAGAGCCCTTAAGAACTTGGCTGTTCCGCTTTGTGCAATAGTTCCAAGACATTCAACCAACTCTTCCCTGGTCATTCCAATTCCAGTATCCCTGCATGGACAACAAAAGCATGTGAAGAACTTAACAAGATAAGCCATTGAGGGTAACTTCCAAATTACAGAAGAATATACAGGGGCTTACGTAATCATAATTATCCCATTGTCTTTATCTGACTGGATGTGTATGTCTAATTCAACAGCAGCCTGGAGAAGTTCTGGATCTGTGACACTCAGAAATCGCAGTTTATCCAGTGCATCACTAGCGTTGCTGGAAGAAAAGCATAATGATGACATACATCAGAAAACAGACACCACGATCCCCTTAAGAAATGATAACAATAAGCACGCTATCACTTCAAATGGAAATAACACATATAATCATCATGCTGTAACAAAACCAAAAATTGAAAGAACTGTTTCAATTGAACGCAGGATGATTTCTGTGGGACCAATTTCAAAATCCTTATGCTTTCTTGCTTATTGCAAGTTACAAAGGAGTCAAATCCATCAAACGTTAGCCCTATTTGTTACATGCTTTATAGACTAAAAGTCAAAACGTGAAAAAAAAGAAACAAGAAATTCAGTAATAGTCTGATTCCAATGCAATATTACATCCATGCCACAACCTTTATTGCTGAAAACAGGCTGTAAGCATGAAAGCAAAAAAAGGAAGGACTCAAACGAAACGAATACCTAATCAGCTCCCGAAGAAAGACCTCCTTGTTGCTGTACAAACTATGAACTATCAAGTCCATAAGCCGACTAACCTGCCTCGTAAAATATGAAAGAGCAAGTGAAGGTTAACAAATGAAATCTTGACAGGTCAAATTCGAAGCTCCAAAACTATTTTTGATCAAAAAGCATGTGCCACTCCTAAAATTATGTCTCATCAAAATGTATGCACTGCCCCTAAATTCCAAAGCAATGTAGTTGTATTTTGATTTAAGAAACACACCTCAGCTTGATATTCAAATTTCTCAACTGGCAGTTCTGAAGCATTAGACGCTGCCGCAGTCGACTCATATCGGATGCTACCAAGACAGCCATTCCTCGCACTTAAATTAGAAGTAGAAATAGGTACCCAGAAGGCAGTTTTCTGCATACGGTTAGTCCCATCTCCACTAATACCAGTTAATGCAGAATACCATCTAGACGGAAACTTTGAGGGATTGTCGTCGTGTTCTGACACCTACAGAAGGAACATCCGAACACCAAAAAATGCATAAGCACAAACAGACGATACAAAACACTAGTTCACGATCATTTGAAAAGCGACGAACCATGCATAAGAAAAGGGTATGTGTGTGTGTATACTCGCACGTGAATAAACCGGAAATGCAACAATTAAACATCAGTAAAAGCTTGGAACTCGTAAAAAATTCAACGGCAACAACAATTCCTGAAGCCAGAATTCTGCCAAAGAAAATCTTTCAATGGCCCGAATTTCATACATACTACATAGCAGGAGGGGAAAAAAGAAACACCAGAGTTTGGCATTTCGTACTCGTATTGACGGTGATGACAAAATAGAAGATCAAATTTGGAGCAAAATTCATGACAACAAGCACTACATTGCCCCAATTTTATACGCATAAGAAAAAACAACCTGACATGCATATCTACATAAAAACAACATCAAGAAGCACACAAAATGGTCCCTCTCACTAGTAAAATAACATATTTACCGCAAGTAAACAAGTATTTATCGATGGATACAAAATAAATAAAAGAATTTGTTAATAATTCACCAAGTACCCAACATATCGTCGATAATCTTTATCAAAAACTAAGGGCCAGCATTTCCACTACGTTCTACTTACTCCACTATTTCTACTTACAGAAAAATGTAAAGAAAAAAAAAAGAAAAAGACTTCGCGGGAAGAACAAAATCGGTAGATGAAGTTCATAAAGATTAAGTCGCCAAAAAACAGGAATTCAGAATTCAGATCGTCGAGTTCGATTTCCCTAACAATGAGACCAATCAGAGAAAGGGAGAAGAGGTTTTTAGGGTTTACAGAGTTCCGATAGGCAATGGCGGAGGGAAGAATGGAGCTGCTTCGTAGCTGAGCGCTCGAGAGCAGAGCGGCCGAGATGGAACGCCTCGAAGCCCTGTACATTCTGCCCTACACTCCCCCACTCTCTCCCTCTCTCTCTCGCCCTCTCTCTCGTCGTCGATTCCTCCTCTCGAAGCGCCCATGGTCGTTAGGGTTTTAACAGGGTTTATGGAAGTCTCTAGAGTTTCGGAAACCCTCCATTTCTTAGTTCTTACCCCCATCGATTCACCGTCTGGATGGAGATATAAGGGTAAAACAGTCCTCTCATTTCATCGTTCTTCCGCCATTAAACCGACGTCGGAAATCTCGTTTCCAGAAAATGTCAGCGAGGGAAAATATCGCCATATTTTGAAAACGATTATTTTTTCAGAAAAATGATTTATTTTGAGCGCTGGTCCAGGGGTGTAACCGGGTCGGGTCTTATCAGACCCGATTATGAATCAGGTCTAAAAATAAGACCCAAACCCAATCCAACCTAATTGGGGTTGGGGTTGGGGTATAGTTGGAACCATATGGGTTAACGAGTTTGTGTATAACCGGGTCTGATCTTAGTAGGCTTGCTTTGATTCAAGTAGGGTTTGGGTTTGGGTATGACTAAAAAAAGCAGATCCATATAGGTTAACAAGTTCGGGTCTTAATGCGTTAGGGTTTGAGCTAAGGTCTTGATATGATCGGTATTGTAGACCTAATTACCCACTAATAAAAAATATATAAATTAATAAAATCAATTACAACAACAACTACGCCTTCATCCCAAAACAATTGGGGTCAGCGATATGAACCAAAAAAGAAATTCATTTTGGGTCTTCCACATGAATCCTTTTCCTCCAATCATTTCTATCCAATGCCATGTCCTCAGTGAGGTTCAAAGCATTCATATCCTTTCCTATCATCTCCATCTAAGTCTTCCTAGGCCTACCCCGACCTCTTTTAACTAATATATTTTCACATTTCTCCAACCTTCTAACTGGAGCATCATTAGGCATTCGCCGAATATGTCCAAACCACCGTAAATGATTCTCTCGCATCTTATTTTCAATGAGTGCAACACCTACCTTCTTACGTATCTCCTCGTTCCGAATCTTATCTTTTATTGTATTTCCACACATCCATCTAAGCATCTGCATCTCAGCTACACTCATTTTTTGAATATGATGTCTCTTGGCAGCCCAACATTTTGTACCATATAGTAAAGCAGGTCTAATAGTCGTCCTATAAAACTTTCCCTTCAACCGCAATGGCATTCTACGATCGCACAGCACTCCAGTTGCACTTTTCCATTTCATCCACCCAACCTTTATCCTATGATTTACATCTCCATCAATTTCTCCATACTTTTGAATGATGGATCCCAAATATTTGAAATAATAATTCACCGGTATTTCTTGCTCACCAAGCTTCACTACACTCCCATCACTACTTCGTTGCTTACTAAACTGACATTCCATATATTCAGTCTTACTCTTACTCAACTTAAAACCTCTAGCTTCCAATGTTTGTCTTCATAATTCTAACTTAGCATTAACCCCAACTCTAGACTCATCAATCAAAACAATATCATCAGCAAACAACATACACCATGGTACATTTTCTTGAATTGATCTCGTAAGCTCATCCATCACTATCGCAAATAGGAAAGGGCTTAAAGCAGATCCTTGATGTAACCCAACCGTTATTGGAAAATTGGTTGTCACCCCTCTACAAATGCAGGCATTGGTTACTACTCCTTCATACATATCTTTAATTATACTAATGTACTTGAGAGAAACACCTTTCTTCATCATTGTTTACCAGAGAACATCCCTAGGTACTCTATCGTATGCCTTCTCTAAATCAATAAAAACCATATGCAAATCTTTGTTCCTCTCTCTATATCTTTCAATAAGTTGTCTAAGAAGATGTATAGCTTTCATAGTTGATCTTCCAGGCATAAAACCAAATTGATTCTCCGATATCATGACAACCTTCCTCAACCTAGACTCAATCACCCTCTCCCAAAGTTTCATAGTATGACTCATGAGTTTTATACCACGATAGTTTGTGCAATCTTGTATATCACCCTTATTCTTATATAAAGGCACCAAAGTACTCTTCCTCCACTCATTAGGCATCTTATTTGTTCGCCAAATCAAGTTAAAAAGATTTGTCAACCATTCTAAACCTTTATCTCCCAAGCATTTTCAAGCCTCGATAGGTATACCATCTGGGCCAACTGCCCTTCTTGATTTCATTTTCTTCAAAGCCTCTGCAATTTCTTTCTTTTGAATCTTGCGCATGAAGTCACGATTAATCTCATGAAAAGGAATGGAGAAGTCTCCAAGATCTTGAGCATGACTATCATTAAATAGCTTATCAAAATAATCTTTCCATCTCTCCTTAATCTCCTCATCTTTGACTAAAACCCTTTGTGTTTCATCTTTGATACATCTAACCATACCCAAATCCTTCGATTTCCTATCTCTCATCTTTGCAAGCTTATAAATATCCTTCTCGCCTTCTTTGGTATCCAACTTGTCATAAACCTCCTTATATACCTTAGCCCTCGCGTTTCGAACAACTTTTTTAGCTTCCTTCTTTGCTATCATATACTTCTCCAAATTCTCATTATCACGACTCTTACTTAGATTTCTATAACACTCTCTTTTAACCTTAATAGCTAATTTGACATCCTCGTTCTACCATGATGTATCCTTACCTAGTGGTGCACCGCCTTTAGACTCACCCAATACCTCCTTAGCCACTTTTCTCATGCCACCCGATATCTTATTCCACATTGATTCAATTGTTTATTTAAAATATTATATGGTAACAAAATAGAAGGTTAATAACTAGTCTAAATAATGTTAAAATTTGAATATAAGAATAATATATCCATGCCAACCAAACATGTTAAGTTGAAACAAAAAAACAATGATATATTATATTCAAATATCACCAAGTTGGCATGATGTCACAAGTTTGAAACCCATGGGTGGCATCCCTTGCCGCAAAGTCGAAGCTGGGTGTACTCTCTAGTAGGCATGGAGCACTTCAAGAGTTTTACCAACCTGGGCAGCAAATGTGAGGTTGACGATGGAAGGGGGGTTTCCCTTTAGACTATCAAATAAAACGGTATCAAATTAAACAAGTTCTTGAGTGTTATTCTGGTATTCACTTTAATTCCACAATTTCTACGATAAAAGGACAATATGAGGTATATTGAAAAATGAATTAAAGTTTAGATTACTAAAATATAATACATATTAATTCTAAGGGCACGTTTGAAAGTGAGAAGAACTTTCATAGAAAAAGAAAAATTTGCCTAAGAGAAGTTTTGATATGTAACTTTTTCATTTAAAATTTTTTTCGCTTATTTGTATAACATGAGTGTGAACACCCCAAATTTTTCAAAAATTCAAAAATTCTTTTTTTGCCCCTAGCATTCACCTTCTGAGATATTCAGAAGGGCAATTATGTAAATTTTCATTCATTTCTTGGATTCACTGATTGAAAATCCGAAATCCAAATTCAATTTCCATATCTGACCCAATTTTGAATCCTGATATCCAAATCCAGTTCTGAGCTTGCTTCTCTGTTTTTCAAAATTTAAAAATACAAAATTAATTTTCTGAAAAGCTCAGACATTTTGTCCAGATCCAATATCCATCTGGATCCACTCCTTTCTTTTCCTTAATTCGAGATCCAAATTCGATATTTTCTCAAAAATCTCGGATCCAGATCTGTTTTGAAACCCAATTTTTAAATCAATTTCACTATATTCAAAACCCTTTTTTTTTGTAAAAACCTCTAAATTGTAAAACAAAATATTTTAAATCCCTCATAGATTTAGGTCTTTCTTTTAAAAAAATTGCAAAAGAAAAATTTTATAAAAAAGGCTTCATCCCCTTTTTCTGAAAATCCTTGTAAAAAAGAACCACCTTTTTGAATTTTTTCAAAAACTTAGAGGACCCGATTCGAAAAAACTCTAACGGCCTTCTGTTATAAAATCAAGTCGTAGGGGAGTCGATGATCCACCCATTTTTCACCCCACCAAGTCTTCTCTCGATCATCGCTTCTCCCCCCCCCCCCCCCCCCCACCTGCTTCTTCCCCTTTCTCCTTCTTCTCATTCCTTCTCCTCTTGATTTCTCTGGTCCTCTTCCCAAATCGGCTCAAACAACGTCTCCTTCTTCTCAAGTGAAGCCCAGCCACGGTAAGAGTTCCTCCTCTTTTTTTTATTCGGTTTTTCTTGGTTTTTTTTTCTCATCGCCCCATTAAAGCACTCCTTGTGGTATTGATTTGCTTACAACAATATCAATCCACATATGTGCAATATCAATGGAAGGATCAGATTCCAACATTTACTTTCTGTTTTTACAATTTATTTTGTTGAATTTCTTCAGTTTATATAAGTTTAAATATCTATTTATGTTATTTTAGGTTCAATACTCCTTTGCAGTTTATCGTATCATTTTCTTTATTTTTCATTTTTATGTTTTATATTCTAGTATGTCGTTCTTTGTTGTCATTTCATTTGTGTATGTTATTTCATGTTTTAATTCAACCTCATCATGTTCATCTCCTCTGCATCATAGATCTATCTACATTTAAATTATAACTCATTTCCAGCATCTGCACTTTGCTTTTACTTCATAAATAGCCGTTGCATTTGTCTTCACAACATTGGTTCTATGCATAGTGTTGCATTCATTTTGTCGTTGTATCATACCCATCTAACGTCTTTTTACAATTTGATTCGATTTTGGAATTACTTTTCTCATCTGATTGGTATTTGCACTTGCATTTCAAAAGGTTTCTGATATGCATCTTATCTATGTTCATTCTATCTACTTGCATCATTAGTTTCTCATATTTTTGCATCACGCAAGTTCTTGCATCACTAAATTTTGTTCTTTCTATAATTATTTTCACTCTGTTTATATGGAATCTACATATGTGTTACAGTTCATTGGTACCTCATCACATGCATTACATATCACATGTTGCCTTGTTGTAGTAAGTTATGTACAAAACCATTCACAATGTTCATTATGTCTCAAGGTTTCATCCCTGTTTCACCAACATGATCATTAAAACCCTTTGTCAAAAGGGGCTTTGGAATACGTAGGATCCCCTTTGCCTCTGTAAGGCAATCCTGGTTTATAAATGATTCAGACAGATCCAAATCTTCTCATTTGTTTGATAATTGGGGTCGACCCTGCAAACATAAACATGCCAGACGAGATAGCCTCCCAATGAACATAGCAACGAATCCTCCATGGCTGAAAAGTAGATGGCGCAGAAGGTTCTTGTCATAGCTGTCATACTAAAAATCGAACGGGGGTAAATTGTGATTCACAGGTTCAGGAAATCACTGATGCAGGGTCTGCTGCATGCGTTTTCCAAGAAAGTAAGCATCAGTGATGTTGTGTTATATATCCAGAAGTATAGAGAAACAATCAAGCAAAGGTTCAGCTGAAACTTTAATCACTTTCTTCCAGAACTTTGTAAAGCTTATTTGCAGCACCATGCATTCATTGCATTCCCCTGTTGCCATTACATTCACAACAAGATCAGATCTGACCCTGTGTTAGACTCGATCTCTTGCGTACATGCATATGGTAGAATTTGGTCAGTTGGTGTTTGTAGTAGCAGTTCATGAAGAAAAGGAAAAAAAAACTTTGATTCCCTTGTGTAGATGTCAGCTCTCATACATACAGAGCTTGTCCCCATTTTCATCTCACGGATGGACATCAACATTAGTTGATCTGCTATCAATTGGCGATTTGGGTAAAATATCTTGTTATAATAATGGTCTGGCTAAAAAAAAAGAAAAGAAAAGAGGGTTATTCAGATATCCTCAAACGAAATTGTTATCTCATGCGTAGTATACATTATATTGAGAAAACCCTCTGCTTTTGTCATATATTTCCCAATGTTGTCTGTAATCTAGTGTGGTTAATAGTTACCCTTGCAAATTGAATTGGATTATTAGTTGGAAGTCTGTTAGCAAACCCAGTTCCATCCTCATCACCAACTACTACTCCAATCCCATCCTTTGAGGTTGCTTAATGGAACATCTGCATCACCTACATCAGTGGTCATGCAATTAGTTTCAATGTTTGGCATTCCGTCCAGAGGTGTTTCTCAACCTGCAAAAGTTATCACTTGAAGAAGGAGAAACCCAATATGAGCTGTAAGGCTTCATATGTGGGTGTTTACAGGTTGTGGTCCAGAAGTTAACAGCCCTTGTTGATGTCAAATATAATTTGGTTCATAAGTCCTTTCATCAAAATTCCTTCATACAGAAGTTCTGATATGCAATGCTTGCCATTAGGATATCGACATACCCGATAGGGCTCCATAAATTGTATATAGGACCTCAGCCCATTTTCTGGAAATGGGTCTTCGAAAATTTAAAGATCCTGAAATCTTTGTTGTTACCGGTGGCGTGATAGGTAATTTATGTGGGGCGCTGAAGCATAAGATCCTTTCATTTTGTCATCATGTCATGGTGTTGTCATGATAAAATCTGCCTTGTGATCAATTGTTTGATAGTTTACAGCACCTCATTCTACAACATCCCGTTTCTTACAAAATCTCAATATTCCACCAGCACCTTCTCCACTTGCCACTTCTTCACTTGCTGCCCATCTGCAGCACCTACATCACCACTTATCACTTCCGCACCCCTGCAGCCTTCCACTTCTTACCCAATCTCACCACCTCACTGCAGTGCAGCAGTGCTTACCTGCACTCAGCACACCTCAGTACATCACTCCACTTACCACTTGCACCTGCTACACAACACTCACCTGTGCACAACATCCCTTCACCCTCACTCTTCTGCACTTTCACGACACATTACCTCCACATGGCTTTATGTTTTGCATTCCACAGTAGTCAAAACCATTACTTCCTGTTTTGTTATTGATTTATCGTAACACAGCAGCCATGTGGGCTGTTGTGGCTTGCTGCAACATTCCCACTAACAGTACTTGCACTCTTCCTCACATGCTGCAACACCCTGCATTTCTCCACGAAACCTTCAAAGCACACTCACTTGGTTCACTTCATTGAGTGCATATTCACCTATTGTGCAATGTTTGTTCACATTTCTTCACTGCCACAACACATGCACCATATGCATGTACACCATATATATGTGTGCTAAGTGCACATTCATGAAAGACATTTCATTATGTGCGCATCTACAACAACACTTTCACACACACCCTTTTGCAACTCACACTTGCACTTGCCACCATCACCCACAGCAACCTCCAGCACACAGCACCCTGTGCTTCACGCCCAGTTGCACTTATACTGTTATGCACCTCACTACACTCTTGTTGCATCTTCACCACAACACCTTTACACTTGCCCTAACCATCCACCTACACTTCACTAACATTTACAGCTTCCTTCACAACACTATCTGTTGTAATTTACACAATATCCTCTGCTCTTCACAACATTTTCCCATCACTGCGCACTCGCTAAATCATCACACCTGGAGCACCTACAACCGCACACCATCTTCACCTTGTTGTACACTCAATCTCACCTGCACTATAACACTCGCCCCTCCCATGTGCACAACACTCCATCTCACTGCTGCAACTCACATATCACTTAATACATTCATTAGCACTTCATTATGGCTTTATTAGCATTTCATTACATCTTCATCTCCTACACTGTTGTTACACTTTCACACACAGCCACCTCTGCAGCCACAACCCATCACTTGTTCCATTCTTTGTGTATCCATCCCATGTTTATTCCCACATCAATCTGCTAATTGTCAGTATCTGAACACTTGCTGCATGAAATCAAGTTACAACAGTGCTAGTTGTGGGGTCTCAACCTGCTGAAGGTAATTGCTTATGGTAAAAGTTCATTCACATTCGTCCGGTATGGTGAAATTTGTTGACATGATCTGCCATTCAAGTCTTTTACAATTTAAGCATTTAGGCAAGGTATAGTTTCTGCATCTAGGTGTTATCCATTGTTACTCATTGGATTCACTAGACTGATTCAAATCATCTCTGCATTACAGCATGTGTATCATGGCATTACCTTTCATTTGCTAATCTTCATCTACATATTAGTCCATGTCACCATCTCACATACACTCTCATGTATATACCTTTATTAGCATTAGCATTAACATTGCATAAGTCTCTTTTCATACATCTCATCATTGAAAATGAAGGCATCCTTCTGTGCATTTTTCCATTGCATGTATATTCACATAGGCATTTTTCTTTCCGTTCAACAAGCTTCTTCTACGTGCATTTTTATTAATGTATGCATGTGCACTCATCATTTGGTACATGCATTATACCTAGGAAAATGCATCTCATGCATACATTAAGTATCATATCTTCATTAATATGAGCATTTCCATTATAGTTTAGGTGTAGCCATATGCATATTGATTCTGCCATGACATCTTCCATTTGCTTCTATGTTTTGCATTTGGCTTTGTACTGATTCAGTTTCTACAGAAAAAACATGGAAAATTCTTATTTCCCTTCTTAGATTAGGGATTTTATTATTTCAAATTCAATTTAAAGTTTGTAATAATTTGATATTAATGAGAATTTTTACTGTTTAGCTTAGAATAGAACATATGATCATGTAGTTATGCTTTAAATCTCATAATTGCCTGTGACATCTCATTTTATGTTTATTTTTATTTCAAAATTTACAATGGTGGAATACGATTGGCACGTGCACCTTTCTAATAAGAGGTAAATAATTCTAGGTAAATGATTCACATTTATGGCCATAGTCAAAATGTGACCAATACTTAGGATTTTTATCTTTTATGGAATAACATTTGACCTCCACTTAGGTCTCTTTTGAAAATCATCATATTTTTTCTGAAATATTCTTTTCTCCCTTTATCAGAATTTAATATGTGAATTAACTTAAGATATATTTGTGGCCATAGTCATGGATATATTAAAATTTAATTTCATTTTAAAACCTATAAAGGCACAAAAAATTATTTTATTCTTTATTAGAATTTAAATATAGATTATATTATAATACATTTGTGACCATAGTCATGAATGTATTACGATTTAATCTTATTTTAATTCTATTAAAGAATAAAATATGCTTTTAAAAACTTTAATCTTTGAATAAATTTCAAAGCATTTCATCATTTAGGGTAGAATTGCATTCTTTTTCAAATCATTTCAAATTATCTTCAAAATCTAAGTGATTTTGAAATAAACTTTCAAAAACCTAGTTCCCATTTCTAAATTCAAAATCATTTTTAACTTTCATTTACAAATTTAAATTCATCTTTTATTTTTAATTTAGTTTTAAATCTTATTTCAAAATTCTAACTTTCAATTCTTAATTCTGAACGTCACCTTTCTGAATTTCATATTTTGAATTTCATTCAAATTCATTATTTCCATTTTGAATTCTATTTCAAATCCTGAGTTTTAATTCAAACTTCAAATCAAAGTTTTGAAATTCATTTTAAGATTCCAAATCAAAAATTTTGAGATTTACTTTGAAATCCAATCCAATTCTTCCCAGTCCGATTTTGAATTTCAAGTTTGAATTCAAAACCTATTCTCAATTTCAAAATCCAATTTTCACTTTAAATTCAAAGTCTAAATTCAATTTCAATTTCTAAATTCATTTCCAAGACCAAAATTAAATTTCAATTTCAAAATCAATTAAAGTTTCAGTTTGAATTTCTATTCAATTTCCATTTCAAATTTTATTTCTAATCCCAATTTCCATTTCCATTTCAAAGTTCAAATCTCAATTTTAATATCAATTCCAAATTCAACTCCCATTTTCAATTTCCATTTCACTTCAAGTTCCAAATTTCATTTTTACAAATCTTCCTTCTTCAATTCAAGTTTTAATCTATTTCAATCTTTGATTTTAATTATGATTTCAATTTCAGAGTTTCAAAGTTTCCTTTTTTAAATCTTCAATTCACTGCAAATTCCAAGTTTTGGATTCAAATTCCAATTTTTCAAAACAAGTTCAATCTCTGAACCATTTCTTCAAAGAGGTTTTCAAATCTATTTTCGAAATCACTTGGAAAAATCCAAAAATTCTGAAGCATTTCTCAAAATCTAATGTGTTTGAATCTTTGCCTTAGCTATGTAGTTATTTTTCTTAGGACTATTTGCTTGTAATTTATGTAGTATACATTATATTGAGAAAACCCTCTCCTTTTGTCATATATTTCCCAATGTTATCTGTAATATAGTGTGGTTAATAGTTACCCTTGCAAATTGAATTGGATTATTAGCTGGAAATATGTTAATAAACCCAGTTCCATCCTCATCACCAATTACTACTCCAATCCCATCCTTTGAGGTTGCTTAATGGAACATTTGCATCGCCTACATCAGTGGTCATGCAATTAGTTTCAGTGTCTGGCATTCAGTTCAGAGGTGTTTCCCAACCTGCAAAAGTTATTTTTTGAAGAAGGAGAAACCCAAAATGAGTTGTAAGGCTTCATATGTGGGCGTTTACAGGTTGTGGTCCAGAAGTTAACAACCCTTGTTGATGTCAAATATAATTTGGTTCATAAGTCCTTTCATCAAAATTCCTTCATGCAGAAGTTCTGATATGCAATGCTTGCCATTAGGATATTGACATACCTAATAGGTGCGGGCTTCATAAATTGTATACAGGACCTCAACCCATTTTCTGGAAATCGGTCTTCAAAAATTTGAAGATCCTGAAATCTGTGTTGTTACCAGTGGCGTGATAGGTAATTTATGTGGGGCGCTGAAGCATAAGATCCTTCCATTCTGTCATCATGTCATGGTGTTGCCTTGATAAAATTTGCCTTGTGATCAATTGTTTGATAGTTTGTAGCACCTCATTCTACAACATCATGTTTCTTACAAAATCTCAATATTCCACCAGCACCTTCTCCACTTGCCACTTCTTCACTTGCTTCCCATCACCTACAACACCTACATCACCACTTATCACTTCTACACCCCTACATCCTTCCACTTCTTACCCAATCTCACCACCTCACTGCACTACAATAGTGCTTACCCCTGCACTCAGCACACCTCAGTACATCACTCCACTTACCACTTGCACCTGCTACACAACACTCACATGCGCACAACATCCCTTGGCCCTCACTCTTCTGCACTTTCACAACACATTACCTCTACATGGCTTCTTGTTTTGCATTCCACAATAGTCAAAACCATTACTTCATGTTTTGTTGTTGTGTTATCATAACATAGCAGCCCTGTGGGCTGCTGCGGCTAGCTGCAACATTCCCACTGACAGTACTTGCACCCTTCCTCACATGCTGCAACACCCTGCATTTCTCCACGGAACCTTCAAAGCACACTCACCCGATTCACTTCATTGAGTGCATATTCACCTATTATGCAATGTCAGTTCACATTTCTTCACTGCCACAACACATGCACCATACGCGTGTACACCATATATATGTGCTAAGTGCACATTCATGAAATACATTTCATTATGTGCGCATCTACAACATCACTTTCACACACACCCCTTTGCAACTCACACTTGCACTTGCCACCATCACCCACAGCAACCTCCAACACACAGCACCCTGTGCTTCACGCTGAGCTGCACTTATATTGTTATGCACCTCACTACACTCTTGCCACCATCACCCATAGCAACCTCCAGCACACAGCACCCTGTGCGCAACTCACTACACTCTTGCCACCATCACCCACAACAACCTCCAGCACATAGCACCATGTGCTTCACGCCCAACTGCACTTATAGTGTTATGCACCTCACTACACTCTTGTTGCATCTTCACCACAACACTTTTACACATGCCCTAACCATCCACCTGCACTTCACTAACATTTGCAGCTTCCTTCACAACAATATCTACTGTAATTTACACAACATCCTCTGCTCTTCACATCATTTTCCCATCATTGCGCACTCACCTGCTAAATCATCACATCTGCAGCACCTACAACAGCACACCATCTTCACCTTGTTGCACACTCAATCTCACCTGCACTATAACACTCGCCCCTCCCCTGTGCACAACACTCCATCTCACTGTTGCAACTCACATATCACTTAATACATTCATTAGCACTTCATTACATTGATGTGGCTTCATTAGCATTTCATTACACCTTCGTCCCCTACACTGTTGTTACACTTTCACACACATCCACCTCTGCAGCCACAACCTATCACTTGTTCCATTCCCTGTGTATCCATCCCATGTTTATTCTCGCATCAATCTGCTAACTATCAGTATCTGAACACTTGTTGCGTGAAATCAAGTTACAGCAATGCTAGTTGTGGGGTCTCAACCTGATAAAGGTAATTGCTTAAGGCAAAAGCTCATTCACATTTGTCCGGTATGGTGAAATTTGCTGACATGACCTGACAATCAAGTCTTTTACAATTTAAGCATTTAGGCAAGGTATAGTTTATGCATCTAGGTGTTATCCATTGTTACTCATTGGATTCATTAGACTCATTCAAATCATCTCTGCATTATATCATGTGTATCATGTCATTACCTTTCATTTGCTAATCTTCATCTACATATTAGTCCATGTCAGCATCTCACATACACTCTCATGTATATATCTTTATTAGCATTGGCATTGCATAAGTCCCTTTTCATAGATCTCATCATTGAAAATGAAGGCATCCTCCTGTGCATTTCTACATTGCATGTATATTCACATAGGCATTTTTCTTTTTGTTTAACAAGCTTCTTCTATATGCATTTTTATTAGTGTATGCATGTGCACTCTTCATTTGGTACATGCATTATACCTAGGAAAATGCATCTCATGCATACATTAAGTATCAGAAAAATAGTATAAGAAAAAATTTTGTTCGTTTATCTGTGCTTAAAAAAAAATCCTCATATCAAGTGGTAAAAAATGGTAGTTCTTTTCCTACAATATTGCTAACAAAACAAAATATACACTAATAAAATTTTGATGACTGCATGCAATAATGAAACTCTATCACCCATCATCCAAAAATTCACCCCACTAATCAAGTGAAAGAAAAACAGAAGAAAAAATCAAATTCATTCCATAACACATACATAGTACGAGCATTAAAATCATAATCATACAAACTTAAACAAATAAAAATGTAATATCCATACTCTTATTATTATAATTATAGTTTTTCTTATAAATCAAGTACGATAGTATTCTCTCCAAAGCATGTTTGCAATTTGTAAACAAAGATCTTTATTACTTCCTCTCTCGGCACTTCAAGAGATGGATTCAGTTTCTTTGTCAAGATGAACTTAAGTTTCTGTTACTTGTAACATTATTTGGTTCAAACTAGTCAGTATTTTGGTCTTATCCAAGAATAAAATTATGAAGCACACACACTACAGACACAATATTTACTTGTGTATCATACTTGTATCATTGAGGTGTTTTAAGCATAGGAAAATGATATTTCAATAAACCAAATATGTTTCACATCATTCCTCAATGATGATGACAATACTTGAATTTTTTTTTTGGGTGGATGAGCTCCAAGATTTGTGTATTCTTGCAAATGGTATTGCGTTTTTCTAAACGATACTAGGAATCCTATTATATCGGGATAACCTTCATCTACAATGTAGTACTTTCCTATACATATGAAAACATATAAAAAATCATGTCAGTATACCAACTTTTTTAGATTTGAAAATATACCTTGAGGTACTCAGAACGGGTTATCTCTTCTATGTTTACCTTAAAATATGGGTAGAATCGAGAGTCACACTTATTTTTTGTAGAATTCTAGTGCTTGGCATTTAAATTTACTCTGATCCAAGTACACAAGTTGCATATAATACTTTATTAAAATATCTACTAATAGTTTCACCAAAATGCTGAAATACATATTTAATAGCTCGATTGCATTCATTATGTGCCAATGTTAACAAGAAAATGGCAACTTATTCTTCAACCATTACATATTGTCGATCATGTAACAAACCCTTTGTTCGTAATATATTACATAATTCTTGAAATATCTCGGGCTCCATACATAGTAAATAAAAGCAATTTCGATGATTTTCATATAACAAGTCTTATACAACATCCACTCCCTTATAAATGAAATCATGAACAACATTTTTCATATAATTCTTTTTGTATTAGATCACAAGAAGAAGTAGCATAATCCATAATAATAATACAAGTATAATGTCTTTATCTTCATGTCTCATTTTCCCTAATGAAAGAAAACATAATTGTTTGCCAAACATACAAATAAATCAATTTCTTATGATGAAAAAAGAGCATACACATACATTTGAAAGATAATAGCAAAGAAAACATGTATAGATTGCATTGAATCATACACATAATATGAGTCATCAAATATGCAAAATGAAGGGAAGTGCCTTCCATAATACAAAATATATATAAATGTTTTTCATTTTCACCCTGACTAATATAAAAACAGACAAGTTCTTTCATCTTAATAGCTAGGTGCAAAATGATGAGAATGTCTTCTAACTCATTCAAACAATGGGTTCACTCACCTAACTCGTTAAACAACAAAAAGAACATGTATTCTTTCTTTATGGCAAAAAAAACATGATCCTTCCCTTCATTTTTAAATAACCTAACTGCCTTACAAAAGGTTACATTGTCAAAACTCATAGTTTCCAAAATTTCAATGTGTTTTTCTATCTTTGATGTCATCCGCACTCTAATTAACTCTCGCACAACTTCATCAACATTGTTAACTGCATATATAATGAAATCTTCATATTTTCTTTTTCTCTTTTGTCCCTCAATCCTAGCATCCTTCTCAAGAACATTATCAAAATTAGATGGTATATCAACCTGAGTTGTTGCTTTAGAAGATAAGAAAATAAAGTCATCATTATCAAATATGATAGGAATATCTTGTTTCACTTGCTCTTGCATTAGATTTGTCGATGGTAGAACTTTACGAGCACACACTGTAAAAGATTAGGACCCCATCACAGATGAAGTACGGAAACAAAGAGCTATATACTCGTACTCACCAAATGATGTATACCTAAACTTCTTAGGCTTGAGATATGCCTACATATGAGTGCAAAAATCTATTAGTCAATCAAATTATAAATTAAGACATAATACAAATCAAAATCAATTTATTTTTTCATTGCTTACCATAACGTATTTAGTTCATACATCATCATTAACATCAATTTGCTTTGTGTTAGGGTTTATACCACACTACTCAAATTTTTAATCTAATTTATAATCTTATAGTTGGCCTTCAAAGTCTTCATCTTATTTCTTATGCTATCTTTGTTGTACTTTGGACCAAAAATTGTTATGCATTGATTCTCCATATCAGTATATCCTTTACTTGTGAATCCATTGGGTGTCTTCCTTCCATTAGCTACTTGGTCTTTCATTGCTTGAATAATAACATTATCGTGTGCTTTAGTCTATGTATTGTTCTCTTTCTTTTGAGAGCGTTGTGTCTCAGGTATATATACTCTCATCAATGTTAAATATATCTTCAATCATCCCTATTTTCATATTTATAATATGCAAATATATGAATAACATGAGAAAAATAGTTATAACAAAAACATATAAAAAATAATATATTGCAGGAAACCGTCATATGGCATCATTGTTAATTTATAGATATAACTAATTTTATAAATAACAATGAATGCAATAATAAACTAGTACTCCACAAGATTCATGTTGTGTAGTTCATGTTTTCCTCTAAACAATCTATTATTTTTTTCTGCAACATAATAGTCCAAAATTTCATATACATACGTTTAAAAGGTATTGTAAATTAAACAAGCATATAATAAATTCTTTTACAATATATGCCTATAGGTATATAACAAAGCATTATAAACACATCTCAAGTTCTAGAAACCATGGCCTTCATTTCTTGATGCAAACCAGTTGGAACCTGACCTTGAAAATATTCCCTAAAAACCTTCAAGTGAAACTCTAATTTCTTCTTTTCCTCTCAGATTTCCCATAATTCTGACTCATCACAAAAACTCTAGCCCAAAATCTCAATTTTGAATCTAGAATCTTGAAATTTAGAGGCAGCCCTAATTTCGATCAGATTTTAAAACCTGAAGAAAATTCTAATTTTGGATCGTCCAAAAAACCCCAGTTTTTTAAGAACCCTAATAAAGAAAACTCTAATCTTAAAGGAATCCCAGAGTCTCAAACTCTAGTTTTCTGTTTTTTGTACATTGATCTGGTTTCTAATTGAACCTCCTTTATTGTCAATAAACCCTAATCTTATAGGATCTTATATAGGTCAGGTCCAAGTCAAACCTAATCGATTAACATCTCCTAGTTGGAACCGAAAATTGATGCAAAGAATTGAGATTCTAGTTGAATTTGGCCACCAGATCCAATTAATAAGATATTTGCTAAATGATTTTGGATAGTTATTGAGATCGAGATGGATAAAAACTCATATAAACTTGATTTTTTTTATTAGTAAGCTGGGGTCAGGTAGACCCCGACCAGAAAAAATAGGATGCTTGGAAGTAGTCACGCATTGTGTCCTTAACGATCTGGCGTACATCATCACCGAAAAAAATAGGATGCTTGGAGCTTATATCGACGGAAGAAGTTTGTGAGCCATGACTGGAGGAAGCAACGACAGGTGAGGTGTTCATATTACTCCCAAACCCGAACACACGACCCTTTTTGGGTTCACCTGCTGCAGTCACCCATGTTGCAGGATCAAATGATGGATGCTGAGTAGAGTCATCGTCATATCGCTCTATCATTTGTTGCTCATATGCCTCCTACAAAATAATGTTTACAATATGCATTAATAATTAAGAATTACAATATTTATGATAACGTGTATATTACAATGATTATTAATAGAATAAATATATACCATTTTCGTTTTCGCCTTCTTTGATACAAAGTCTATCGTGGTCTTCCGTTTATGTATTTCAACAAACACATCCTTATATGGTACAATGCATTCTTTTTCTACTTTCTGCGAAGTTAAATGATAAAAGATTTAGTTAACAGGTTTGCAACAATACTTATAAAATTGATACATTTTCTTTAGGTGGCTCCCAAAAGTCTTAGATCCATCTGTGTGTAGATGTGCTTCAGGCATTTTCGCTCGATTTTATGCAGCCTTCGCAGAGCGATTTTTAAATGCATCCCCCACCCACTTGTCGCACATTCTCTCCCAATAATCTCTCCTGATAATAATAGGGCCATGGCCCTTCCACTGTAATGGATCATCTATTCCGCCAGATGCTTTTTTTGTTGCAGTCTTCATATTGTACAACATGTCTGCAAATCGATTGGCAGTCACCCTCTGCCACACCTTCCTTGCATCATGTTCCTCCACCGTAGTCGCGAAGCGATTAGAAGCCTATATATATTTTCAGAAAGTTAGTAGACATGACTATAAAAAAAATATGAAACACATTAACTATGACAAACAACTGTATAACGTGAATGAGGACCACAATCTGTCTATCACCTCTTTTGGATACTCTTTCCATTGAGCGACCGGTCCTAGTAGATGTTGAAGAAGTGAATTCTTAATCTCGTGTACTACTTCTTGTAGCTCAAACCTCGTACTGCACATGAATTGGTACACAGTAAATATCAATATAAAAATATTTATAAGATATGCAATAAGTGAAAACAAAATACTTACGGTCGATTATCGATATACACTATTTAAATGAGTCCTCTTATGCCAGACTGAGAAGACTCTGCATTCTGTGTTGGCTCTTGACTTGTATGATCAACTGGTGTAGGTGGGTCATGTACAGGAGAAATATCATTTGTAAAAAAATATGTTAGAAATTCTCAGAATGCACATTTCAACTGATCAAGCATTCAATTAGTTAAATGATATACCTATCAAAGGAGCCCGTGAAGATGAAGGTTGAGCCTGGCTACCACTGGATGAACGACCACTGTAACCTCCACGAACCATATTCTAACAAATAAAAAATGTCACGCAATATATTCAAATAATTCGCATCAAGTATTACAATACATTCAAATAATTCAAATCATTGGAATACTTGCAAATCATTCGCATCATTGCAATACATTCAAATCATTCACATCAAGTATTGCAATACATTCAAATCATTCGCATCAAGTATTACAATACATTCAAATAATTCAAATCATTCACATCAAGTATTGCAATACATTTAAATCATTCACATCAAGTATTACAATACATTCAAATGATTCAAATCATTCACGTCAAGTATTGCAATACATTCAAATCATTTGCATCAAGTATTACAATATATTCAAATAATTCAAATATAAGAACATCAAGTATTGCAATACAACTCATTCATTCACATCAAGTATTACAATATATTCAAATAATTCAAATGTAAGAACATCAAGTATTGCAATACAACTCATTCATTCGCATCAAGTATTACAATATATTCAAATCATTCACATCAAGTATTGCAATACATTCAAATAGAGGTTTGTATTACAAGATTTTGCTCACTAGCTTGAGAATTCTTTCTCATCATTTGTTTGACTTTCATATTCTTCTTCTTCTTCTTCTTCTTCTTCTTCTTCTTCTTCTTCTTCTTCTTCTTCTTCTTCTTCTTCTTCATCTTTTTAGTTCATCAATCAATGACCTTAAATATACATAAAGATTTTGGCCAAGTGAGGTCAGACCAGGGATCAACAGAGACAAAAAAGATTTGGACGCTTCATACACAAGCTTAGTGAAAGGTTGTATGAAGTTACAAATACTGGCCAGCATGAGTATGGAGTTGATCTACCTCCAAATAGATTAAATCCACTTGTACATAGACCGAGTCTAACATTTCTCACTTCCATTGCAAAGTTCTGATTAGTACGATCAAAGTGCTTCCAAGCTTTAGCGTCAACAGGATGCGTGATCTTATCTTTATCGTGTCAAACTTTATTTGCATGTCATCTCATGTGTTTAGCTGTCCTTGAAGACATATACAATTGTTGCAATCTAGAAGTGATAGGAAAGTAGCAGAGCGACTTGTATGAAACTTCCTTTGATCTCATGCTACCATTGCCTCTTGTCTTTGGCTTGAACCGAGAATGCCCACATGACGAGCATGATATGTTCTTTTTTTTATCCTTGAAATACAACATGCAGTGATTTGGACAAGCATCAATTTTTTTATACCCCATACCTAGAGCGTTGATCATAACTTTCGCACGATAGAAATTTTATGGCAATTTCTCATCTTTGGGCAACATACTCTTCACAATCATGCACAAACAGTCAAAACATGATTGACTCAAATTATACTCGGACTTCAAATTCATTAGTTGAAGAATTGCATACAAGATAGTGTGACTCTTGCAACTGTTCCAAAGTGGCTCATTAGCATCTCTAAGTAAATCATAAAATCTACTAGCTGCATCATTTGGTGATTCTTCATCTACTACAGTTCTTACATCACTAGGACTCATAGCAGAACCCAGTTCTGTTCCTGAGACATCAAATATCAAATTCATATATGGATTATCGTGCACCACATTCACCCATGCATCAAAATTATTTCTAAATTCTTCTTCATGAAACGTCTAATTCTAATAATCACTCAAAAACCCTTCTTGTATAGGTGATGTCTAACATCATGAGGTTCTACAAATCGATTATTCTTACAAATCTTGTAGGGACACCTAATTCAACCTGTGGGATCCACTGTACTGACACTTGCCATTGCAAATTCAATAAAACTTTCAACACCATCCATATATTCATGCGATAACTCATTGTCAACTATCCTACGGTACATCCATTCACGGTTTGCAGTCATTTTGTTGTATGAAGTTAAGAATAGTATTCTAATCAGTTAAAAGAGAACCATCAGAATGCTATGATGAAGAAAATATCAAATTTATCATGCAATATATGATGTCATACAATCACAAGAATTATGACACATGCATTGATAACTTAATATTTTCATGTGCAAACTATTCATGACATAATACATTCATTTGAAGCATGCTTTCATTATACAATTTAACATGAAAGTCATAATCAAATTGAAAGTAACTACATGCAAGCATGAATACAATCACATCAAACATTGCAATACATCGAAAGCATTCATATCAAACAAACGTCAAACATGTACCTGCAGCAAATACATTTCAATATCCCGCTAACTACTATCATGTCTAGCATGAAATCCGTACTCCAAAAATAAGAACACTTTTATTCTCATACATTAAAATCATGCTCAACATGATCTTCAAACGCCAACAAAGCAGTCTTAGATATCAATAACTAAGTGAGTGTTTGAACAGTAAAGTGTTACATCCAATAAATTAAATAACATGTGATGCGCTTGCATCACTTACTCACCACAGGTATTTACCCGATTTGCATTATTTTTGTCACTTACTTACCACGGGTGGCAGAGCTCAAGCGGGTTCCATTGAGAAATTTGCAAGAGATACTGTGTTAAAATGAAGTCACCACCTGTCCAAAAAAAAAACCGAGGCAAGGTCGCCCTCCTGCCGGAAAAGCAGGGGGTTGGGGGGCAACCCCCTACCCGAATAAAAAAACGGCAGGAGGGCGTCCCCCTACCGAATAAAAAAATGAGGCATGAGAGCGACCCCTACCGAAAAAAACAAACGAGGCAGGGGTCGCTCCCCTGCCGAAAAAAAAAGAGGCAAGGGGGTGACCCTCTGCTCGAATAAAAAAATGAGGCAGAAGGGCGACCCCCTTCCAGAAAAAAAAATGAGGCACGGGGGCGACCCTCCGCCCGAATAAAAAAATGAGGCAGAAGACGACCCTCTGCCGAAAAAAAAAATGAGGCAGGGGGTCGCCCCCCTGCCCGAATAAAACAATGAGGCAGGTGGACCACACCCCCTGCCCGAATAAAACAACGAGGCAGGGGGTCCACACCCCCTGCCGAGAAAAATAAAATGCGGCAAGGGTTGCCCCCCTGCCGGAAAAAAACAAACGAGGCAGGAGGGTCGACCCCCTGCCAAAAAAATAGAACGCGGCAGGGGGCAACCCCCCTGCCAGAAAAAAAAAATAGAAGGGGCAGGCGGGGTGCGACGGGCGACCCCCCTGTCAGAAAAAAATAGAAGGGACAGGGGGCAACCCCCTTGCCAGAAAAAATAAAATGAACGCGGCAGGGGGCTACCCCTTGCCGAAAAAAATAGAAGGGGCAGGCGGGGTGCGACGGGCGACCCCTCTGCCGGAAAAAAATAGAAGGGGCAGACGGGGGGCGACCCCCCTGCTGGGAAAAAAAATTACCTGCGGCGAGCGGGGTGCGACGGGCGGCGAAACGGGGGGTGACGAGCGGCAGACCGGGGGAACGACGGGCGGCGGGCCGGGGAGTGCGTCGGTCGGCGGGGTGACGGGCCGGGCGGAACGAGGGGCGACGGGTCGGGCGGCGGAGGAAGGCGTCGAGCGGCAAAGGGCGGCGTCGGGAGGGCGGGAGAGAGGAAACAAGAAAAAGGAAAAAGGGCTTTAGTTAGGGATTTACGCAAAAATTAGCGACGGCTTTGGTGATGGAATTATTCCGTCACCAAGCCATCGTAAATTTACAGGAGCCTGTAGCGATGGAATATTTTTGTCGCTGACGTTGTAGCTAAGTAGCGACAGAAATCTTCCGTCGCCAATCGTCGTGTATCTTGCGACAAAAACCTTTCGTCGCTAATTCGTCTCTACTTAGCGACGAAAGGTTTTTGGTCGCTACATCCGTCAATATTACAAATCTTAGTGGCAGATTAGATTCTCTCACTAATCCAACGCAAAGTTGCAACAGAAAAAACCCATCGCTACGTCACATTTTTCTTATAGTGCAGGTATAATCGGTGACCCAAAACAGGATTTAGGAAAATCAAGATCCCAAGCTGAGAGGCACGTTCTTAAGATTGTTATCTTTAGAACCTCAATCGCCCCACTTCGAGCATTTTGAAGATGCGAAAAGGGTTTCTTACGACTGAGTTCCTAGGATACAACTAGGCTTGAACCTCAAAAGAGTCACTGCTTCACAAGATCAGGTGACCTCTCCTACACTTGAACTTGGCATGCCAAATTGAGAACAAAAGAATAGAAAGAGAAAGCTTGAGAATCATAAATTTTGATGATCCAAAAGACCAAAAAATGAAGAAATTTATAGACTTTAGGAAGGCCAAAACATTTTGTGATAAATGAGATTAAAGGCCATAAATCCAATGGTTTGAAAATTGGACAAAAATAACACTGAACGATCACCTGCCTTTGACTAATAATCAAGGACCTGTAAAACCATCCAACAATCACAATGCCCCATAAACGTTATATAAATGCATTTTTAAAGTCTTTCAAACTGATAGACCTTTTGAAAAATGAAAATTCAAAAAATGGCTTGGTCAAAGAAGACCTCAGCACCTCATATGTGCCTCGTGTCGCTGCGAGTGTGCGAAGTGCAAAGTGCGCCATCAAAAGGCCACATTATACCTCAAGCGCCCTTGCGCATACACGCATGCAGTGTGTGCGAACGGCGAGCATGCCTGTTCTTGTGTGAAGCACAACAACAACCGCAAGTCACCCTAACACATAAGGTTTACCATAGTAAATAATAGAGAAGTAACACTCTATTTAAACCACCAAAAAATTTTCTCTCTCTTAGATATGGAACTAAACATTTTCAAAGCACTTTTGGTGGGAAACAATAAATCACCAAAACTTTACAATTATGCTATATTTTAAAACTTTTTCTGACAATCTCTCATTAGTTTCAAAATATATTTGGCTTGCATGAAAAACTTATATATTAGTGAGAGTGTCTACAGGACTTGAACCCCCACTTAATGAAAGAAAACCTAAATTAACCAAGGTGCTAAGTGAACTCACTTTGAACTTAGTTCCTTATATTGTTAACTGAGTTTTTAATCACACATAGGTTTTCAAAAGTTTAATTGTGTGGATTTCAACTTGACACATTTAGAGCCTTGCACTTGCATGGATTTATGAGTTCCCTAGAGAATTGCCAATTCTTATAAGAAGCGGCTCATGCTTCTATACTCACATAGGTGAGTTTGTTTAGGTATACTGTAACACACATCATAGCCTTAAGGCCTACAAACTCATTAAGAGCTATTAGTTGAACCCTCACATTAGTTACAACTCATAAGCATACATCAGTAATAGGTTCACATAAATATGCTCAATATCTGTCATTCATTAATTTGTTTCTCATTGAACCTAGGCATGTGGGATCTCCAATTCTCTAGGTTGGGTATCCTTAAACGATGACTTAATTGGCTTAATTCACATTCCCTCGATGTTTTACTGTTGACATCTCTCGAAAGACCTTTTGTAAATGGGTCTACCGAGTTTTGACATGACTTCACATATTTTAATGATATAATATTATCATCAATCATTTGTCTTATAAAATTGTATCTTAGACTAATATGTCTAGACTTTTCATGGTATTTCATATTACCTGATTTATATATAGTTGATTGGCTATCACAAAACATTGAAATAGCATATATGAGCTTCTCACCTAGTGGAATATCCATTAGCATATTCTTAAGCCATTCAGCTTCTCTACAAGTAGATGCCAAAACAATAAACTCAGATTCTATTGTAAAATGAGTTATGCAGGTTTGTTTCTTAGACCCGCTCCTCCACTAAGGGTAAAAACTCAACCACTCTTAGATTTGTAATCTTCAAATTGAGTATTTCAGCTTGCATCACTATACTCTTCAAAAATATTTACTTTAGGATAACCTTCTTTAGGACTCGAATTCTTTTTATCACAAAGACGAGTCTCTTCCTCAATTCGGATGTCCTTAAGAAGACCATCTAAAGTGATTTTCTCATTTTTATGCTTTAGGTGATTCTTATATTCTTTCTAGAAATCAAGTATTTTTCCAATGATTACATCAACATAAAAGTCATCATCAAGATACATACCTTCTTCCTTGATCTTGTAAGTCAATATTTGCATCTTATGAATTTGAGCAAGTATAGGTTTATCATCAACAATAAAAAAATTAACATACTGGTTTATAATAAACTTTTTATTACCAGCGTCTTATGTATTGTACTTGATCTCCAAAGCATTCCACAATTCTCTAGCTGACTCCAAAGGAGAATACAAGTCAAAGAGAGAATCGGTTAAAGTGTTCAGGATATGCCCTTTGCATTGATAGTTGTCTATGTATCACTTCTCTCACTCTTTCTTCTGTTCTTCCGTCGCAAGTTCTCCAACAACAATAGTGAGACAGGACTTTTTTAGGTCATAGTTGATGTGCAACTCAGATAAGAAGAAAGAGACATTCTATTGCCACTGTTTGAAGTTTGACCCATCAAATCGATCGGGTTTCTCAAGGTCACGGCTAAGTAGATTGATGGAGTTAGATGTCGAACCAGAAGCCATATTGAAGTTCTAAAATTGTTGGTACAATCAGTGACCAAAAACAAGATTTAGAAAAATCGAGATCCCAAGACTCGAGACATGTTCTTAAGATCGCTATCTTTAGATCTTCAATCACCCCACTTCGGGAATTTTGAAGATGCGAAAAGGGTTTGTTACGACTAAGTTTCCAGGATACAACTAGCTAGGCTTGAATCTCAAGAGAGTCACTACTTCGCAAGATCAGGTAACCTCTTTCACACTTGAACTTGGCAAACCAAATCGAAAACAAAAAGAATAGAAAGAGAAAGCTTGAGAATAAAAAATTCTTATGATCCAAAAGGCAAAAAAATAAAGAAATTTATAGACTTTAGGAAGGCCAAAACGTTTTGTGATAAATGAGATTAAAGGCCATAAATCTAACAGTTTGAAAATTGGATGAAAATGACCTTGAATGATCACCCGTTTTGACTAATGATCAAGGACTTTCAAAACCGTCCAACAATCACAATGCCCCATAAACGTTATATAAATGTATTTTTAAAGTCTTTCAAATGGCCAGACCTTTCAAAAAATGAAAGTAAAAAAATGGCTTGATCAAAGCGGTCCTCAGTACCTCATATGCGCCTTGCACTGTTGCGAGAGTGCAAAGTGCGCTATCAATATGCCACATTGCGCGTAGCAACATCTTCAAGTCACCCTAACACACAAGGTTTACTAAAGTTAAGAATAGAGAACACTCTATTTAAACCACCAGGAAAATTTCTCTCTGTTACATATGGACTAAACATTTTCAAAACACTTTTTGGTGAGAAACAATAAATCACCAAAACTTTACAAATATGCTATATTTTGAAACTTTTTCTAACACATCACTTTAGTCCATGAGCTTCGACGGTGGTTCCAAGTGAAATTCAAACAGGATTGGTTGCAGACTTAATGGAGACAAACCTTTCACATAGAGTGGTGTGGCATATTTAGAAGTTTGAAGAACCAGATTGTTCATAATGAGGAGACATTATCTGAGTCGGCCTAGCTATATACATTATGGTATTCACGCAAGGAAAACTTCCTGAAAATGCAGTGGGATGATGACATATGATCTCTCATTTTATGTTGGGTGCAATATAACTTTATCCCTATTCGTTGGATTCCACCTCCCGACGATGTCATAGACCTTCAATTACTCTCCTACATATAGGACGATAGTACTAGAGTTGCTTGTGCCATGCGGGATCCCACGAACCATCACTTGGCCATAGGGGCCACTCAATAATCAGCAGGTCTGCTGGTTTCCAAAAAAGTTCGATTCTAGAGGAGTTAATCCAGTTGGTGCAAGGCACATGTTACAGAATCTGGATTAACTCAAACAACAAAACATGGGTAACTCGCATAAAGGTTGTGCAGGAAGGTAGAATCAGATCCCTGGACCATGCGAGAACTTTGAACACCATCATGGGCTAGTGTGTGTCTTTTGATTCAGAGATCCTGATCTGAACGTGTGTTTACATTTAAACTTTGTTTCAAATTGTAATGTGGAAAGATAGACTGCCAGATTGAGTTTTTATTTTCAACCATAGTAGGACGTCTATTATAGGTATAGGAGGGGGCCTTAATCTCCCAGCTTGATTATAAAAAAAAACTCTTGAATCAAACTCGTATTTTGAGTTCCATGTAATTTTGTCAGAATCAATAAAAGTTATGTACACATCTGTTGAATATCCATAGGTACCTGCACATCAAACAATGATAAATAATGCAAAATGTAGGAGACTTATGAGGGACATCTGACCAACCCATGGTTCAAAACAGAATTCAATGGAATTATGTTATCCAACTAGCTAGATTGCATTTCCCTTGATGATATAATAGCCATACTTGAATGATTTTCAACCCCAAGATCCAGTTATGCTCTTTCACTCAATCCATACCGAGTTAAAGTATAAATACTTGTTCTAAAACAACTCTATGTTAGGAAAGTTTTAAAATATTAATGGTTACTACCAAAAGAGTTTTGAAAAAGTTTAGTCCCATATCTAAGAGAAAAGTTTTTCAAGAGGTTTAAATAGAGAATTTGTTATCTATTCTTTACTTTGGTAAGCCTTGATTCTTTAAGTGGATTGCGGACGTTGATGCGCATCGTGCAGAAACGGATGTGTCGTTCGCACACACGCGCGTGCGTGCGCAAGGGCGCTTGAGGCGTAATGTTGCACTTTGCACTTTGTGCGAGGTGCTTATGAGGTGAAAATATCCGTTTTGCTTTTCGGTTTGAGTTATTTGGCCGTTTGAAAAGCTTTAAGTTGCATGCATATCGAGTTAATGTAACATTGTGACTGTTGGGCGGTTTTGGAGGCCTTTGATTGACAGTCAAAGGTGGGTGACCGTTCAGGTACTTTTTCGTCCTATTTTCAAACCGTCAAATTTATGGCCATTAATCTCATTTATCACAAAACGTTTTGGCTTCTCTAAAAGTCTATAAATATCTTCTATTTTCGTCTTTTGAAAAGGACAAGAATTTTCCGACTCTCCAAAATCTTCTTCTTCCTTCTTCTCGATTTGGCTTGCAAAGTACAAGTGTGGTAAAGATCATCTGTCCTTGCGAAGCAGTGACTCTCTGGAGGTTCAAGCCTAGTTGTATCCTGGGAACTCAGTCGCATCAAACCCCTTTTCGCATCTTCGGTCTTCCCAGAGTGGGGCGATTGAAGTTCTAAAGATAGCGATCTTAAGAACGTGCCTCTAGGCTTGAGATCTCTTTTCTGAAATCCATTTTCACAAGGTTGGTGTAACACTCTACCCATGAGTTACTTCTTTTGCTAGCCAGTAACCATCCCATCTTCAAGAGAAGATCTCTATTGACCTCCAGTAAGCTTCTAATACCCAAACTACCTTCTTTATGAGGGTGACACACTGAGTTCCAACTGAGTAAATGAATGTGCTTTCCTGAATTGGAGTCTCCTCAAATAAATCCTCATGATTTTCTCTATCTAATTGATAACCTTAATAATTGGAAGTCGAAAATTCATCATCCAATAAATGAAAAAAGAGGAAAAAACCACCTTAATTAACACTCTTTTACTTGCTTTTAACAAGGAATGGCCACTCCACGCTTCTGAAATTTTTCAATCAGATTGTTGCAGAAATTTGATCTAAATCTCCTTGTGAATATGGGAGATATTTAGTGGGAGGATTCCTCTTTGCTATTGACATACGCTGTGAATATACAAACATCTATCTTGAGACAAATTAAAAAGGATGAATATCGACTTCTCAATACTGACCAATATACCTGACTTGCTTTCAAAATCAAAGATTATGTCAAAAAAGATATTAATATTTTTTCATCTCTAATGAAAAACAATGCATCGTCTACATAGAGGTTATGACTCCATTGAAAATTTCTTATTTTACATGATTGGAGTTTACGCTGCTTTTCTTCAACTTGGATTCTATGTGTCAGCCTCTCCATCACTACCAAAAATAGATACAGAAAAAGAGGGTCGCCTTGTTTTATACTCCTGGAACCGGAGAACATGGGACTTGGATGCTCATTGATGAGCATGGAAAAACTAGAAGACTTAACACACACCATGATCCTCTGTATCCGTGATTTATCAAAGCCAAAAAATTATAAGGATTCCTCTAAAAAACACCAATCTATTAGGTCATAAGCTTTAACTAAATCAGTTTTAAAAAGAATGTTTTTCTTTTTGCTTTGTGCCACGTATTCAATTAACTCATGAGCAATGATGATGGTCTCTTGAATGTTCCTCCCTTTTAAGAAAGCTCTCTGATTGTGCGAGATGATCCTCTGAATAATCAGAATGGAGTATATAAACTATTGAGCCTATACTCGAAAAGCTTATTTGCCTGAGAGGATTTAGGGATGAGTACAATATTGGTGGTGTTTATTCTCCTCAAAATCTTGCCAGTATCAAAAAAATTAATAACAACTTTGCTAACGTCCTCTACAACAATGTCCATGTAAGCATGAAAGAACATACCTAAGAATCCATCTGGACTCGGAGCACCATCTCCCTTTTATCTGAAAGACTGCCCTTCTAACTGCTTCTCTGGTGACTTTATCTGTAAGACACTTATTCTACACCTGATTCACTTTGGGCAGATACACGCCTTTAAGGACCTCTTCATTGATATATTCTTTCTTGAAAATATTCTTAAAGTACATAGTAGCTTCCTTCATGATCTTCTTCTGATATGTAATCTGCTAACCATCCTGTTGATGAAGGACCATGATGCTATTCTTTAACACATTACTCTTAAATTTAGCATGAAATATATGTTGTCTTATGATCTCCATCCTTATCCCATTTTCATCTTGATTTCTGTCTCAAGAAAGCTTCTTCTAATCACCTTAGATCCACCAACTTGTTCCTCAACTCAACTTCCTAGCTAGTTGTTATCCAGTCCCCCTGGTTAGCCCTCTCATGAATTATCTGCAACTTTCCTTGGCATACCTTAATCCCCTCTTGGATATTGCCCACTTCATTTTTATTCCATCATTTTAGACGTATCTTCAACTCCTCCAGTTTGGATGTGACTCTAAACATGGCACACCCACCCACTCTCATGCTCCTGCATTCATTGATGATCTCTCTGCATCGATTAACATGGGTCCACATTTTGAAGAGTCTAAATGAAACTTGGCATTTCACCTTAGTCAGGTCAATGTTAATGAAAAGAGCATTATGGTGTGAACACAACTTCAAAAGGACGTCCAACCACATCTCTAGATTTCCATGTATCATATAGGCATTGCACAATGCTCAATCTATGTGTCTTGCTCTGAAAGTCTGGCCCTTTTGGCAATTGTGCAAAGTAAATAGGTGACAAGTAGTAGGAATTTTTGTATGACCACACTTGTGTATCATCTCGTTAAAATCATCCATTTTCACTTGCAACACATTGCCACCCTTCCGCTTACAAGGGTCGCTGATCACATTCCAATCTCCCACTAACAACCATGGAGAGTCTAAAACATGATTATTCAGGTCACTCATAAGCTACACATGTCCATATATTAATTATGGCCATAAACCCTAGTGATTATTATACATTTCCCATAGGCATGCACTGTCACGGGCCTATTTCCTTCAACGGGTCAGCGCGGCGCAACGGTCCTTCCTCACCACCGCAAGCCTACTCGTCAGCTCGCTTGCCGATCGCGGAGCTTGTAATCAGAGTGCAAGAGAGCAAGAGAGAATAGAGGGAGAGAAATTGCAATCACAAGAAGCAATCACAACGAGGGTGAACAAAAGAAATCTCAACGCATTTACTTCATTCACAATTTTGCCCGCAGGCCATTACAGTTCAAGTATACGAGCTGCCCCTTCGGGGTATTGATTCACCTGAACCGGGCAGCTCACATCAGACTCAACAAAAGCAAAACAGTCTCTAAGCACAATTGTACACTGTAAGTCGCAAGGGAACATGCCCCCCCCCCTTTAAATCATACGTCGCCCTCGGCGCCATCTGTTTCGTGGTAAGCCCTGACTTCAGCCGAGTAGCGGCTGCTCATTCGAAATGCAGGCTCCCACGTTGGTTTCGTTGTTTCCTCCCACTGCACCAAGTATTTCTTCGCTTGCCCCAAGTAGTTGACCATGTGGCGAAGGATCTGACTGAGGTGTTTTTCGGCCCGTTGTGCTGTTGGGGCCCTCTACATGATGGGAGCGCGTTGTGGCACACTGTGTTCCGAGTCTCGATCATTTGGATGAAACTGCTTGAGGCTGCACACGTGGAACATCGGGTGCACCTTGAAGTCTGGGGGCAACTCCAGCTTGTATGCCAGCTTGCCCGCCTTCTTTGTGATGGTGAAGGGTCCCTCATACTTTCTGAGTAGTCCACGGTGCCGCCCGCGGAAGATGCCTGTGTGACCAGGATATAGCTTCACCAACACTTGGTCCCCAACTTGGAACCCTGCGAGCCGACGGTGTTTGTCCGCCCACTTCTTCATTCTCTTTGCCACTTTGTGTAAGAATGCCTTCGCCAACTCATTTTGTTTGTGCCAGTCGCGAACAAACTGATAGGCGAAAGATGACCTTCCCTTTTCTTGTGCGGCAAAAGTGTGCGGGGTCAGTGGTTGTTGCCCCGTGGCTATCTCAAACGGGTTGTGGTCTGAAGACTCGCTCTTCTGCAAATTATAACAAAATTGTGTCACATCAAGGAGCTTCACCCAATTTTTTTGATTGGCACTAACAAAGTGCCTAAGGTACTGCTCCAGTATCCTGTTGATGTGCTCTGTATGTCCATCTGTTTGCGGATGAAAGCTTGTTGAAAACAAGAAATCAGAGCCAAGTAGCCGAAATACTTCACGCCAGAACTTGCCCGTGAAGCGAGCATCGCGATCACTCAAAATGCTCTTTGGTATGCCACAGTGTTTCACCACATGCTTTACGAACAACTCTGCAGGGCACTCCTTGAAAGCTGGGATGAAGGTGGCATACTTTGAGAAACGATCCACCACGACCAAAATAGAACTGAGGCCCTCTACCTTTGGCAGACTAACAATAAAGTCCATAGAGATGCTTTCTCAAGGACGTTCTGGAATTGGTAGAGGCTCAAGGAGATCGACAACCTTCTGGTTTGTCCCCTTATCTTGCTGGCAGATGAGGCATGTTCGCACATACCCCTCAACATCGTCCCTCATCTACGGCCAATAATAGCCACGCTCAAGAAGTGCTAAGGTCCGCTCCTGATTAGGATGGTCGGCCCATAGTGTATCATGGCACTCCTTAAGCAATTCTCGGCGGAGGCTTCCCCACCGCGGTACGAAGATGTGTCCCCCTTTTGTTACGAGGAGGCCATCCTGTAGCCAAAATCGTCGAGTCTTCCCTGCCTGCGCCAGATAAATAAGATGTGTGGTCGGATCCTGTTGCGTACCTTCACGAATGTGGCTCCGCAATGCGCCCTCCAAGTGCACTTCAAAAGGCTCCACGCACACAGCTGCCAGTTCAGCCCTACGGCTCAAGGCATCTGCCACAATATTGGTCTTTTCAACCTTGTACTCCAAGGCAAAGTCAAACTCAGCCAAAAACATCTGTCATCGAGCTTGTTTAGGCGTTAACTTCTTCTGCGTCTGAAAATAGCTCGTGGCTACATTGTCTGTCTTGACGACCAACTCAGCACCCAAAAAATAGTGTCGCCGGGTCCTGAGGCAATAAACAATGGCGGTCATTGCACGTTCATGCACTGTGTAACGCTTCTCTGCATCTTTCAGCTTGCGACTCTCATATGCGATTGGATGACCATCTTGCATAATAACTCCGCCAATGGCAAAGTCTGAGGCATCCATGTGGACTTTAAAGGGTCTCGAATGATCAGGCAGTCACAGCACTGGCTCCCTCACTAAGGCTTTCTTCAAGCCATCGAAGGCATCTTGGCACGCTCCTGTCTAGAGCCATACCTGATTCTTCTTTAACAAATCTGTGAGGGGCGCAACAATGAGGGAATAGCCTTCGATGAAACGTCGATAATAGTTTTCCAAACCGAGGAATGACCGCAATTCTGGCACTTTGCTTGGCGGAACTCATTCCTAGATGGCCCTTATCTTCTGCCCATCCATACGCAACACACTACGCCCCACAATATGGCCAAGGAAGTTGATCTTCTCCTGCCCGAAGAGACACTTCTCTCGTTTGACACAGAGGTCATTCTCCTTCAGCACCTGAAACACTGTTCGCAAGTGCTCGACATGTTCCTCCATGTTGCTGTTGTAGATCACGATATCATCCAGGTAGACTACCACAAACTTGTCTAAGTAAGGGTAGAAAATCTGGTTCATTAAAGTCGTGAATGTGGTTGGAGCATTTTTCAACCCGAATGACATTACTAGAAATTCGTAAGCACCATAGCGGGTGACGCAAGTTGTTTTTGGCTCATCACCTTCGGCAATCCTCACCTGCCAGTAACCTGATCGCAGATCTAGCTTGAAAAAGATACGGGCACTGCCTAGCTGATCGAACAAGTCTGCTATCAATGGCAATGGGTACTTGTTCTTCACCGTGACCTTGTTCAGAGCACGGTAATCCACACATAACCGTTTAGAGTCATTATGTTTCATCTGGAAAAGGACTGGGGCACCAAATGGAGCTTTTGAATGACAAACAATGTCTGCATCCAACATCTCGTCTAGCTGCCTGCGCAGCTCCTTCAGTTCAGCTGGCCCCATACGGTATGAAACCATTGCGGGAGGCTTCGCTCCCGGGGTCAACTCAATCTTGTGGTCGACCTCACGTCTTGGCGGAAGACGCTTTAGCAATTCTGGAGGCATCACTTCCCTGAAACTCCTTCAATAGTGGGGCTAGGGTTGGCGGCACTGCTGCTTCTACCTTCCCTTCATCTGCACGCATTGTAACTAAGAATGTCTACTCTCCATGCTTGACACCCTTCTTCAGTTGCATTGTCGATAACACTGAAGGCTTGTCTTTCTGCATAAGGCATTGTACTGTATGGGACAGGTCTGACCCCATGATCGTCAACATGTTGAACTTTGGCAACATTATAACATTATGGCTTCGCAGAAACTCCATACCCAGAATCACCTTGAAATCGTCCAGGGGCACCACAGAGAAGTTGGCTTTGCCGACCCAACTCCCCACTTGAGTAGCCACATCTCTTGCTTCACCAAGGATGAGCTTGGCCTCAGAGTTTACTGTTTTAATAGTCCTCTGCTTTGGCCCAATTTTCAAGCCCAACCGCTCTGCTTCTTCTTGCGAGACAAAGTTGTGTGTGGCCCCGAAGTCTATCATTGCTGAAGTAGACTTTCCATTCATAATGACTTCTACGTACATAAGTTTCTTACTGGCCTGCATGTTCTTAGTTGCGCAACTTCTAGCTGCGTTAATTGATCACATCGCCCCCATCCTTGGTTGCATGGTTTCAGTGTCACTGTATTCAGTATCGTTGCATTCTTCCTGTGCAGCATTGGCTTGCCTGTCGTCCTTTACAAGGCGCTTTGTGCACTGCCTGGTGATATGTCTATCGCCGCATAACCAACATGTCACAACCACACCCTTATTGTTGTTGTTATGCTTTGTGAAGTTCTGCTTCTTTTCGGATTGATGGTGTATCGACGCTTCACCTTTATCATTGCGCTGCTTATCCTTCTTGCCTCTGTGGTCAGTCTTCTTCCCAACTTTGGTTGATGGGGTGAAAGGCTTGCGTTGAGTGTCAACTAAGCGCTGAGCCGCCATATATGCATCTTCCAAAATACGGGGGTTGCTTCTTTTCACTTCAGATTGTGCCCATGGCTGAAGTCTCACAATGAACCAGTTGAGCATGTCGTCTTCTGGCATGTTAGGTATCTCCAGCATAAGCTTCTGAAACGTTCTGACATAGTCCTGCAATGAACCAGTGTGTTTGAGCTCGTGAATCATCCGATAAGCCTGTCTCTGCGCATTTCTTGGCATGAAATAGTTGCGCAACTCCATTTTGAAGTCATCAAAGGTGTCTATCACACATTGACCCATCTCCATGTCATTGCGCTTCCGCCTCCACCAAGCGATAGCATCTCCATCAAGTAAGGTCGTTGCAGCCTTAATCCTCAGATCTTCGAGGGTCACATTCTGGATATCCAAGTAGTCTTCTACTTGGAACAAGAAGTTCTCAATGGCTTTGTTGTCATGAGAACCATTGAATTTTGTGGATCTTGGCACATCAATCCTTGATGGCCTCTCACCATTTCCGCCATTTAGGGTCACCGTCCACTGCAACGTACGGTTCTTTAACTGAAGCTCCCCTACTTCAGTCTGCAAGTCGGTCACTATAGTCGTCAACGAAGTGACCTGCCCCATTAATAATATTACCTGCTCTTGCAGACTCGCCACCACATCATTCGGTTCATTGAATGATTCACATGCGCGTGAAATCTCTTCCTTATGCGAAGTCACCTCTTCCACCAGCTTGTTAACAGTTGCAGCCAACTCTTCTTGGCCCTGAGGTGAACCCATCTCCTCAGCTTCAGCAACTGCCTTGCCTTTGGTGTTGCGCAAGTTTTGATAAGGCGCCACGATGTCTTGCTCACAAATCGCAGCCTATCGGCGTGTTTGTCGACACCGACTCTAGAGTCCCTTCTCCAGCACGAGAACGGGCTCTGGTACCACTTGTCACAGGCCTATTTCCTTCAATGGGCCAGCGCGGTGCGATAGTCTTTTCTCACTGCCGCAAGCCTACTCGTCAGCTCGCTTGCCGATCACGGAAGCTTGTAATCAGAGTGCAAGAGAGCAAGAGAGAATAGAGGGAGAGAAATTGCAATCACAAGAAGCAATCACAACGAGGGTGAACAAAAGAAATCTCAACGCATTTACTTCATTCACAATTTTGCCCGCAGGCCATTACAGTTCAAGTATACGAGCTGCCCCTTCGGGGTATTGATTCACCTGAACCGGGCAGCTCACATCAGACTCAACAAAAGCAAAACAGTCTCTAAGCACAATTGTACATTGTAAGTCGCAAGGAAACATGCAGAAGGATAGTGATAAACTGGTCTTTTATGCATAAAACATTAACATTAATCACATTCTTCATCTAAAGACGCATAATTCTGCATAGAGGAGACTAAAAAAAAATCAACAAAATTGAATTTCTTAAAAGTCTTCATTATTCTATCCATTGGACTCAACACTATTTTCACTTCTAACAAGAAAACAATATATGCTTGTTTTTTCAGCATCAAATCACAAATCTTTTTCTTTGCCCAATCACGGCCAAAGCCTCTAAAGTTTCATGATAAAATTTTCATTGATAATTAACGATAGAGGAAGATAATAAAAACTTCAAAAATGTAGTCTCTTAATTCATACCTGGGGCCTCTTTCATTTTCTCATCTTCATTTGTACTAGGCATCACCCCAACGTCCTTCATCACAACTTTACCTTCTTACTTTGAGGTGTATGAAACTCATCTAAAAAAATTGTACAAGTTTCTGAATTTTCAGATTCATTTTGTGTCTCCTACTCCTCCCATTGGAATCGTGATCCAAAGGAGATCCATTTGGCTTACCTGCTCCAGGTGATTCTATCAGGGCCAGCTTTGAACCCTCTCCATTAGGATCTCCACCTTCTATGCTGGGTCCCAAGCAGAGTGAGACCATGGTTGCCAATCGAAGAAGCGAGAAACGATACAAGAAGCAGAAGCAAAAAGCGAGACACTTTCAAAATTTTAGGAAGCGAGAAGCGGAGGACGACTTAGAAGCGAATCAAGAATAGTCTCGAAAGCGACCTAAAAAGCGAGGAGGAAGCGAAAAAGAGAAAAAAATAAAAATAAATAAATAAATAAATAAAAAAGGAGAGAAGGAAGAGGGAAGCTCCCTCTCAAAAAAAATTGGTGCTTCCCAGCGCGCGTTTCGGAAGCGCGATGTTTCGTGCTTTCGAAATGGGCTTCGAGAAAGCACGCTTCCCTACTTGGCTAGGCATTTTAGATAACTCTGAGTGAGACTTTATTCTTGGAAGAACGTGATTTCTTGATAGCAACTTCATTAGAGATAGCTTTTTGAGAGATGTGCTTTCCAACACCATCTCTATTTTTAAGTAAACTTCATTTATCTGTTCCATCCATCATGGCTGGACTCTTAGCAGCAAATATGGCAACTTCCCTATCGGATTTTGATAGCCTTCTGTCAGAAACCCTGACCTCTATAGACGTCTTCAACTTTATTTCATCTGCAGCTTGAATCTCTATTTCATTGTTCACCATTCTTGTAGCACTAGATTTTTTGGAATCACCCTCCATGCATACTTTATCACCAGCGTGATATTCACCATCCAACATTGCGCTTGCAATAGATTTTACATGTTGAATTTGGCTTTGCATCTTCTGCAAGGTACACTCGATCTCCATCTCTTCAATTTCTAGGACCTTAAACTGATTTTCATTATCCATCATCTCTTCATTTTTCATCTTCCACACCTTAGTTTTTGGTTTTTGCCAGCCATGATGAGGCTCCTTCTCTAGATCCTGCTTATTAGATTCTCTCCTTATGCATCCACCATCTCTATGGTACGTCGACCCACAAACCGAACATAAGGAAATCAAAGATTCATATTCCATTGTTTGGCATAACTTTTTATTGTTCCCTACCATTATATCAATTTCCTTGATATGTGAAAATCAATACATAACCTTGCAAAGAGTATTCTGGTTTTGTGATCTTATCAATCTCCAACAGTTTCCCACTCTGAGATTTAGCTATACCTCTAAAAAAGCATGACTCCATAGTTTAGTAGATAAATCAGGGAGCCTGATCCAAATTAGAATTGTAGATGTTGGCTTTAATTTCCACTCCTTCCATGGGAACCACTTGTTCAAGATCAACAATCTTCTGACCAATTTTCAAGCTCTTTGCAATGAACTTTCATAGATCGATGTTTCAAGGATCCCGTGAAATCAGTGTATTTCTATGGCGCAAGTTTCCCGTTGAGAGGACTTGAGAAGGTCAAAGATTAGTGATGTGCTTATAGAACCAAATTTTTAAGAGGACTTTATTGCCAATAAAGCCCTTATCCCAACAATAAGCGAAAGAGCTTAGACCCCTTTACAAACAAACCAAAGCCATCATGCCCAATGAAAGATGCTTTCCATGACAAACAATTCTTCAAAAGGTGAGCATGACGAAGATCCATAAGGTCGCCAATCTGATCTTGAGCCCATGTCATGCTTGAAATTTTCATGGCAGATCCAGATTCAAGAAATGAGTAATGATAACTCTTAACCAAGCAAAAACACCTCACCCGTATGACCTGCTAGGTGCAAGGCTTATGCACGCAAGATTGATCGTTAGGGCCTTATGTTGAATTTAGCACCCTTCTAACAGCTTTGACTAATCCACTAGCATTCCAAGAATTCGATATTGGTGCGGGCTGCAAAAAAAATCATCCTCACACCTAGCACGTCGCCAAAAAAGATTGATCGATACTAAAAATGAATATGAATATGAATATCAGGTGATGCCTAAGGTCTAGACCCAACAAGATTCACAAGAAAGGGTATAGATCGCACCTGGTCAGAATATATGAAGGGTGTGAGCCCTTGTTGATATGCAAAAGAGTCTAATATGGTCGATCTTAATTCCACAGAAGGCCTTGGGCTTATATTAAATGTGATAACCCGACTTTAGGGAGAGGCAGTTTGGGTAGGTCTATGTGTGGGAGAGGGCTATAGGCATGAGTCTCAATAAGGGGCATAAGGAGAATATTGATCTCTCTAGGTCAACATCCTGCATAGGGACGAAGGTAGGGGCGTGTGGAGATAGAATTTCGATATCTAGGACCTGAAAATAATAATAAAGAATAGAGATTCACTCAATAAACTTTATTAAAAAATAATTAAGCAATGTACATATCTATTTATAGAATTCAAAAGGGGAAAATGGGTAAAAGCTCAAGGGATGTTCAAGCCTAGATGGGACTCTAGGCTAGATGTCTCCCACAGTCCCAAGCTTAGCTAGACTACTCCCACAACCCCAGCTTTAGGGGTGGCAAAATCTGACACGACCCACCAACCTGACCTGCCAACCCGCTTCTTAGTCGGGTTCGGGTTTGGCTTAAACGGGTTCGTGTCATAAACGGGTCGACCTGCCTAACCCGTTTATTAAATGGGTTGGGTTCGTGTTAGGGGTATGCCAACCCGGCTGACCCGTTTAATAAACAGGTCAAGCGGGCAGGTCAACCCGTTTACCCGAACCCGACCTGCCAACCCGTTTACCCGAATCCGACCCGCCAACCCGTTTACCCGTCCCGACCCATTTATTAAATGGGTTAACTGTGTTGTGTCGGGTTACCCGTTTAATAAATGGGTCGGGTTCGTGTTTGCCATAGCCGACCCGTTTAATAAACGGGTTGGGTTTGTGTTGAGGTATGCTGACCCGCTGACCCGACCCGCCAATCCAACCCGATTGCCACCCCTACCCAGCCTAGATGGGACTTTAGGCTGGACACCTCCTCTAGATCGGATCTGGGACAACTTCTCTTGGTCAGTTCTAGTGATCCGTAACAAATGGTCATCCTACTTTCTTCTGTGCGTACCAAAAGCCAAAGTTCCATATGCCATCAAAATTTTATCAGTGCATATTTTATTTTGTTAACAATATTTTAGGAAAAAAATTTAACACACAAACAAGCAAAAAAAAATCGTACTTTTTCAGCCCATTTTTTTCATGCTACATAGACAAATAGAAAATTTTCTTTTAAAAAACTTATAATATCAAAACTTTTCATAGGCAAATTTTTTTCCTATGAGATATTTTCTTGCTTCCAAACGTGCCCTAAAATAGGATCCATGTGAATATATATCTCGTTCCATCCTTAGATTTGTCTAATCAAATATTTTTTTATCTACTTTCCATACGTGAAAAGAGGTAACCTTTTCCAACTACCATTTTCCCCATATCAAACATAATTGGATTCATACTATATTTGAGCCGTTGAATCCCTATGCATCCTCAGCCAGAAATGGCTTAAATCCGAAAGATGTTTATCAGTTTTATTTAACCCAAGTCCAAATCCAACAACTAACTCATATTTACACTTAAACATTTACACACTTTTTCCATATATTCATATAATGAGTCAGATCTAGTGGATGACTTCTTATATAGATATGATATGTACCAACTCGATGCCCATCTTTGGTTAGCCCACATCCAACCTCTTTGCAACCCTAGAACTAGGGTTGTAAATGGGTTACCGGACCAGCCCATATAACTAATAACCAGGTTTGGTTTTGTCAAGTCACAAAAATAGAATCTCAAACATGGACCCACATATATATATATATATATATATATATATATATATATATATATATATATATATATATATATATACTGGGGTCATGTCAAGTACCCCACAAAAAAGCCAGGTCTGTAGGGCGCCTGACAAAAATCATGACTCAAACCAGCCTCCATATTGCTCGGGTCGATTTTTATGCCGGCTGGTTTTGGGTTGACCCAAATATTATTCGGTTCAGTACTTTCCATGCCCAAACCCAGAAATGCAGGTTCGGGGTCAAGTTGTGTACCCCATACAAACTGGACTCGTTGATAGTCCTACCTAGAACTAGGGCCAGATATGGATTGATTTGTTCAAGTATTCAACTCAACCCAAATATGAATTTTCAGATTTGGGCATAAAAATATTAAGCCAAATATTATTCAGTTAAACCTTTCATTTTAGCCACTAAATTTGTAGGGCATTCCTGATCCCTATTTTTCAAAATATTTTTTAAATGGGTTTTTTGAAGATGGATTCAAATATTTGATTGAGAGACAATGGTTTCGTTCTTTAAGAACATGAGTCTTTCTTCCTTCTGTGAGCAAGGATCAATCGATTTAGGGGTGTAACTTTTTGACTTATGATTCCTGGCATGCGACGTACATCAGGTTGATGGTGTGGGGGCACCACCAACACTCGAAAAACATGAAAAATGACATAAATGCAAAAATTAAAGATAAACACACCTTGATAAATAAGATAAAATAAAAATAAATAGAAGGAGAAGCTTATCGAGTCTAAAGGGGTTTGGACCCAGCAAGTGGATTCTGTGGGGTAATGGATCTAGATGTAGAAGATGACTAGTTGACTGAATATGGTGAGGGTCAGGACTAGGATGATTTCTTTCAGCAATAGCACTCTTATAGGTAGGCTCTAAACTCTTGATGCTAGATTCTAGATGCTGAGAAGGGTAGAGAGGACCCTTATTTATAGGTTTTCTATTGAATCTGAATGCTAAATGGTGGGATTCTGGATCTGAATATCTAGATCTGCCTATTGTCTCATTCTTATTGGCTAATGATTTGAGGTGGCAGGCTCTGATTGGTTGTTAGGTTTGGTAAGAGTTAAGAAATGAGGTTTTTGACAAGCTAAGAGGATAGGTTTTGAGTTTAGAAAGGTGATAAGGTTTATCGTCATTCCTATACGTCTTAGGTCAAACCGAATAAATTTGTCTGACGACAAGTGAAGTTTTTGGTCTAGATCTTATGACAATTGAGGTCTAACAAAAAGTTGTCTAATAACAATTGACTTTTCGTCAAAGAAATAGATAAATGGTCTACCGACATGTGACTTATCGTCAGATAAATATGTTGAGTATACTTCGATAGGTTAACTCTAACCATGCATCCTTTTGAGGTGTGGTTTGTTGAATCTAAAAGCTAACATCCTCTAATTTAATTTATCTTTTAGTAAAAAACCAAATTTGATTGATTTAGTGGCCGAAATTAGAATCAAAGTAGACCTTATATAAAATAGGTTTTTTTTGTCATAACCTTGCACTCTGGTATCAAAATGACTTGATTTTTGTCACATTCGAAAGCTAATACTCTCTAGTTTTAACTATTTTTTGGAGAAAAACCTTTAGAACATTGTTGTGTATGCTAAAAATACAGTGATAGTTGAAATATGTCAAAAAAGATTCACGGCAATTGGCTTTTCGAAAGGCAACCTTTGACATAGGACTACTAGGTTAAAATTGAGTTGTCCAAAAATTGCCCATTCTTTGTTATCGAGCATGCGCAGCTCAATCGATGACAAAGAAGTAGACACACCAATTTTAAAAATGATAAGATTGACTCCAAAACCAAATCCATTTTTAAAATTTCTTTTTGACAAAGGTGATGATAAAAGTGCAAATATGTAGCTTAAGGCATGTACGTAATTGAATGCAAGAGTCTCTATGGTGACTTTCTATATAAGTAGAGAGGTCTAGGCCAAACGACATTAGGCTAGAGACTAAACTAATATCTTGTTTCATGCGAGGGCCACCCTTGAACTCTGTAAATGAATGGAGGTCTCTGATGAGTATAAGTTGGTAAGAGACAAAACAAGTGCCTTATCGTATAGCATTGCAGCTGGAACAATAGACGATTTTGAATAATATAACTCGTTTTGGAAAGGAGATGGCATATAAGAAAAAAATCTTTCAAAAAGTCATTTTTTCATGAATAATGAGGGAAACTTAGAAAAGCCCTGAGGTAATAGGTAAGGAATGCGCTCATTTTGAATAATATCATGGGTTTTAAATTGCTCCATCAATTTGTGAAACAACCTATGAACCACTTTCATCTATCTAATAGGATAGTCTTAAGATGAGTCTGGGTAGGCTTTTTATTGAGTATGTCAGATGCAAGAATAAGTTAGTGACATAGGAATCACATGAAAATTTATACTAGGAGATGCATGTAATGCATGTGAAAAGACCTAAAATGCATGACAAAAGAGTGCCAAACATCTTCCACAAGCCAAGTCTAATGACAAGGTGGGACTTGGTCGGACGGCAATTCATCCTCGTCTTCTGACGACATTTGGCCCAGGTGGGACGACAGTTGCCTTATAAATTGTGAAAGGTTTGCAAGTTTAAAATTTTAGGGCGTTACACCAAGAATAAGTTAGTGACATGAAAATTTATAAATACATAAGAGATGCATGCAATGCATGTGAAAAGACCTAAAATGCAGGACAAAAGAGTGCCAAACATGTTCCACAAGCCAAGTCTAACGACAAGGTGGGACTTGGTCGGACGACAATTGGCCCAGGTGGGATGAGAGTTGCCATGTCGTCAGTTATAAATTCGGAAGATGCTGTTCATTCGGGAAATTTTTTTTTATTTCTGTTGGACTACAAGTTTGAGAACAATTCATTTCCAGCCAAAGTTGTTTGACGACAAGTCAGTTTTTCAGGAAAGTTTTCCTTTTGTTGAACCCTTCTGACGACAATTGAGAGCATTTGGACAAGTTGACTTGTCCGAATTTTCCAGACTTTCCTGCTTCCTCTGAGCATTTTTTCCCGTCTTCTGAGTTGTTCATTTGGATCCTTTCAGTAAAAAATTGAATGTGAATTCGGATTTGTTCAATAGGATTATTTTCAGATTCGTGTTTGATTTGGACCAGCACTTCAAGTCAGACCCTAAATTGATTAAAATCAAAATCTGACCTGATTGTATTTTTTACATGTAAATAGCTTGTTTTTCTTTATATTTTTCGGATCTAGTATTACCACATGTATTTTAGATTCGGATTCAACTTTACCAGCATCAGATCTGACTCAGATTCGAATTTGGACATAGATTTATTATTCATACTTCATATTCACATTTAGCAGATCCGGCTCTAATCCGACCTGTTTGTACCCGATAATGTCAAGTTATCAAAATGAATCCAAAACCCGACCTGCATAGGCTAAAAGAGTATTTAAAATGCATAATTACACTAAAAGGTGCATGTAAAGTATTTCGGTCAGCCAAGTCAGGTTGAATATCCAAATAAAATTTATTTCCCAAACCTGACCCACAGGTTGCTCCGGTCAATTGCACAACATTCACGTTAGAAGTTTACAAGGCCATGCTCGGGTATCAAACCCAACCCGCTGACACGGCCTTAACTAATCTGTTCAGTCAAAATGGCCCGGATCAAATTAGTGGCGAGCCCGGATCAGGTTCACTTGGCACACTTTGAGTGTGCCGCTGCACCTGGTGCCCTTCATCTTTGGCTGACAGTCTGTCAGTTGCTGAGCCCAAAAGCAGATGGAGGGCAGCCGGGTGCAGAGACAGAAAGTGTGCCATGTGATGGCATCTGATCCCGGCTAAAGTGAGACTCCCAAAAAAAGGACTGGGCCCCACAAGACTTTTTTTATGCGTTGCACTTGCAGATGAAGGGCATCCAATGTGCCTTGGACGTTTTCGGTGATCCGTGCTCCTCGACTTGATCCGTGCATTCTCTCTGTCTCGAAAGTAATCTCCACGTGGTCTGCTTAACTGATTTTTTTTTCCATGTGTAATAATACCCTAATTAGGTAGAGAATGGTAAGCAATAGTAAACTAATAAAAAAGAAATAATAAAAAAATGTTTATTAAGAAATACAAATAAAATATATTTACAAATAGAGATACATGATTTTTCATAATAAATAGCGATTAAAAAATAAATTAAACATATGTCATTCATCTTCAGATGAACGGCATCCGAAATGTCGAGTTGTTGTAAAAGGTGGATCTTGGATGCTGTTTATAACTAAGATGCCACAGGCTGTGTCAGTGTCACTGTAGGGATCCGCCCCTAATGAGCCGGGATCAGGTGCCATCACATGGCACACTTTGAGTGTGCTTCATCACATAACTTCCCTCCATCTTCTTTTTGGGCTCATAACTGATGAGGGCACACTCAAAGTGTACGTGTACCATGTGATGTCACTCCCTTGGACCTGATCCTCTCACCCAAAAGTATGAATCCCAATGCGGCAAACTGTTATAAACGGATCCAGTTGTACGAGGGTAGTCATAGTTTTGATCCGGACCGTACCCGAACAACCTAAGAGTCCCTTTTGAGGTGGAGAGATGAAGGGATTGGATGAGAGAGAGAGACGCTTTGGTTTGCTCTCTCTTTTTGCTTTTCTCCTTCCCCAGAAAGATCCCCATCTCTCCAAAGAAAGCGTCGGTTCTCACCTTCAAATCGAGATGTAATAATGAAGGCCATCATCTTCCAACTCCCATCCAACCATTGGACCACCCACATCGCAATGAGAGGGGGAGAGAGAGAGTAGTGGCTTCTTCTCGTGCTGAGACGGTTTCACGACTTTTGGTGGTGAGTTTTTCTCTGAATTTTGATAGTTTGTGACCCCTTTGTTCGTATAAAGGGAGTAAGCGAAACTTTAGGTTCTTGGGTGATGCTAGATTGGTGTTGTTTGGGGTGCCCTGTGTCACCATGAGTTCGAGTTCCGGTCGATCCCTCTGTCCGAAGGGAGGAATAAAAGAAAAGACGACTGAGGATGGTTACTCAAAGAGGTACTTCTACGAGCCCGGTTTGTACAACCATCAGTTGGTTGGTCGTTCAGAGAGGAAGCTGCTTGTTCTCGATGTCAATGGCTTGCTGGCGCATACGGTCTTTGAAACGAATGTCGCGGCCATGCCGATAAATCGGCCGCCCGACGGCCTTGTTGGTAAAAAATTAGGTGAGGTATCGCATTATTTGTGAAGGAATTTCGGGTTTCTTCTGCTCTTTCTCTTTGTGAAGGTTTCTGGTTCTTTTGTTCGGAGGTGCTTTATCTTTTACCATGTTGGTGAGATTTATTGTTTCTGTTTTTGTTTCAGTTTTCAAGAGGCCCTTCTGTGATGATTTCTTGAGGTTCTGTTTTGAAAGATTTGATGTGGGAATTTGGTCTTCTGCTAGGAAGTAAGTGCTCTGCCTGTGCTCCCTAATTTGAGATCAGGGTGTAATTTTCCTCTGTCTTCCTATTTGAGCTGCTATGTAAGAATTTACATAGGTTTTTTCTTTTCTTTTTTCTTTTTACTAAGTCTCAATTGTCACTGTTGAAGGAACAACGTGGAGGGGGTCATTCTTCTTCTGTTGGGAGATTTGAGACAGAGACTGTTGTTTTGCTGGGTAAATATGTCAGACCATACTCTCTGTGCTATGCTTATTAGTTATCTTTGCAATACCAGAAATTCTGAAATTGAAGGATATTGATACCAAATTTATTTATGGAACAAGAGGAGGGGAAGTGACAAAACTTCATAATCCGAAATGAAAAGCTCAAAGTCTGTGGTTTAATGATTGTTATATTGATTGAATTGAGATGTTTTTTTGTTCCCTTCTTTTTCAGTTAGCATATGGTTCGATCATTGTCCGATGTTTTGAGGATTGATGATCCTGTTGACATAGTATTGGTGCACAAAATGGAAATGTGGTTGATTAATACTCAGTATCATAAATGAGTGTAACATTAATTGCAGACGTCAGCATTGTAAACCTGTAAGTGTTTCACGAGAGAGATGTCTGAACGGTTTAAAAGAAAAAAAATAAAAAATATTAATAGTAATGATACAGAAGTTAGATAATTGTTTAGGGAACAATTAGCTACAGGCGCTATGAAGTTAACCATCTAGCTCTTTCCGTGTAATGTAGATATGTATACAATTAAATGCCTCTAGGCCAAATTTTACTGTATTTAACAATTATGGGAATTTTATTAGTGTGCAAAATACTTCCTGGGATCTTCATGATTGAAGAGTTATTGGCAAAGACATCTTCTTATGACCCTGACAGGATTATTTTGCTGGGAAAGGTCATGACAACTTTTAAATTTATGGATATATAGCTAATTATATATATGGAGAGAGAGTAGGGAGTAGCTGCCTACGGCAGCCTACCACGAGCGAAGGGGGGTTTATGAGTTGTTTCTCTCAAATCTGACCACACAGATGTGCTTGGCATGGTTGATTTGCTACGAAATGACACTTGGATATTGTTTTTTCAATAGAAAAACATAAATTTTTAAGCCTTGAATATTTATGATATTTATAAAAAATTTACCCCATCGATTTTCAAGACTTATAAAAATCTATCTGCACGTCAAAATCGAATGATGCAAGAGTCCGTTCCTATAAAATCAAACACGTAAAACACATCTGCACAGACAGATTCAAGAAAAACATGGAAAAGAACCCTTCAAAAGCACCGTAGGCTGTGGTAGGCATGGATCAGTGTAGACAGCTATATATATATATATATAT